>NC_133663.1:125166529-125262837 GCF_037893015.1 Macrotis lagotis | reverse complement strand
GTTCTCATTTTAAGATCTCTTTCAGGAAGGAGATCTATGAATTCTTTCAATTTCTGTGTTACCCTCTGTTTCTGTTCTACTGGAGCAGTTTTCCTTGATAATTATTGAAAAAATGATTTCTAGGCTCTTTTTGGGGGGAGGGGGATCATGGCTTTTTGGTAGTTCAATAATTTTAAATTTATCTCTCCTAGGTCTCTTTTTCCAATGAGATATTTCATCTTTTCTTCATCTTTTTCTTTTTCACTTTATTGCTTCTTGATATCTCATGGAGTCTTTAGTTTTTATTTGCCCAATTCCAATTTTAATTTTATGTTAAATTTGAATTCTGTTCTCAGGGGAAGAAAAGAAACAGCCCTAAATTTCAAGTTTTTTGTGAAGCTGTTTTCAGAGGTAATTCTGGGGTCTGTATGTTTTTAGTTCTTTCAAGGTGGTATGCTTTAAGAAGAGGTGTGCTAGGGGTGGCTAGGTGGTGCAGTGGATAAAGCATCGGCCTTGACTACTCTCCTGGTCTATGGTGGCCACAAGTACTTCTTTCTGCCCTAGAACTGTGACCAGGGTCCCTGATCCCCTGTGGCTGCAAGTTTTGCTGTGTCAGTTCTCCTTACTCTAGCATTAAAACCCTCCCTGCATTTGGGCAATGCAGCAGAGTCCTGCCCCACCGTGCCAGTAATCTACTTCAGACCTGTAGTCTCACCTCCTTATTGTCTGTGAACTGAGAGCTCTGGAAACTGCTGCTTACTTCCCACTCCATTGCTCCTGAAGGATACTGACTTTTTGAAGGCTGGTCTCCTATCGTTTTTCTGAGGTGTAGCTTGCTTACAGTCTTCTGTACTAGACTATACTTTATTCTCACCCTTGTGTGACTGATCTTTCCTGCTGAGCTTCTAAGTTATCTTGGGCTGGAAAATTGCTCCCCCACCCCATCCTTTTATTGGTTTTGGGTCTGCCAATCCAGAATTTATTTAAAGTTCTTTAGAAGGGAAGTTGGGGACTACTCAGGTGAGTTCCTGTCCTTTCTCATCGCCACCCCATCCTTTTATTGGTTTTTGGGTCTGCCAATCCAGAATTTATTTAAAGTTCTTTAGAAGGGAAGTTGGGAGCACTCAGGTAAGTTCCTGTCCTTTCTCATTTTGATTCAGATCATATGGGGGGAATTAACAAAGTAAAAGAAAACCAAAATGATGAGAAGAAATTATAACATAGACTGAGGAATCATCTGAAAAAATGGGGATATTTATTCTCTACAGAAGAGGACCCAATGAGTACATGTTAGTTCCTTCAAGTTTCTGAGGGGTAGGTTATCACATAGAAAAATACTGAGATTTTTACTGTTTGCTTGGTAGCATTATAAACAATTGGTACAAATTATAAAGATGCAGATTTTAGTATACCAAGAATTAGAACTGAAGACATTATGGTTAAGTGGTTAGAAAACTGGCCTAGGAGTCAGGAAGAACTGAGTTCAGGTGCTGTCTTTGGAACATGTTAGCATGTGAGCTTAGGTAAGTTATTTAACCTTATTGCATTCAAGGAAATCTCTAAGATTATAAATTGCAGGAAAGGTGTTGACTTGTTCTTTATAGGGAGCTTGCTTGTTATAAAATCACAAGTTTGATTAGGAAAAAAAAAGAGTTTAAAGTCATAAAAAAGTGAATTCCCTATAACTGGACATCATCTAGCAGTGATCACTTCTGGGGAAGTTATAGATGGCATAATGGGTTGACAGATAATTTTTGAAACCTTCAAATTCTGAGTCTATGGTTTTATAATATCATTCCAGGCATAAAAGAATGTCATCCTCCATTCCATGAATCATCTTTGATGGTATTCATAGGTAGGTGGAAACCTTGGGTATTTATCAGCAAAGCAGTGTACTACAGAATTATCTTTTGCTAAAACAGGAAAAATCTATATTAAGAATGTTTAGAATCTATTATCCAAGTTTGCAATCTGCAATAACTTTCCAGGTTCACAATAAAATTTTAAAAAAAAGAATCAATCTAAAACGGCAAATGGATAAGAATAACATAAATCAGTGCAATAAATGTCACCTAAAGAAGACCATAAAAGCTAATATGCTGCTTTGTTGTTGTCCAAAATTAGTACAAAGGTAAGATACTTTCTGAACATGTTTAATAAAACATTTAGAAATCAATCTATTTTTTTAATCAAGGCTCAGAAACAAATAATATTTTTGAACTTGGGTCTCAGAGCACACAGGATTTTTAGTTGTTTTGTCTTACAATATCTACTGATAATACAAAATGACTCAAAATACTGGCACTCTGTATGCTTACTCCTATTCCAAAAGATTATCCATGCTCATAAATTAACTACTCTAAACCTAAGTCTGACAGGCTTTTCAGCTGGCTAGTTTAAGAAAGTACAATTTCAAATCTGTATATATTTTGGACTTGTTACTTAAAACTGTCTTGTTATGTATCCCAGGGATGACCAAACCACCTTTTTACTGAGGTTACTTTTTTTGGATTCTTACACTACTTATAGAAACATACAGCAATAACTATTTCAGCTGCCTGAAAAAGCTCCATAGTTGTGCTTATTTCAGAATAGAATAAATTATGATTGAGGTAAGGTATCTAGCTACTCTAATAGGAGTGAAAATAGTAGAGTACTGTCCAAAGCTGTAAATAGACCAGAGAAAGAAAAAAAAGATGATCAACAGTTTAGCTACTATTAAGTATGAAACGATGACAAAGTATCTCTAATAATGATTGCCACAGACTTCCTGCTTACATTTTTTATTAAAAGACAAAAAAAAAAAAGAATCATAGAAACATTTTTTCTGTGTCCTTTTCCTGGATACAGTAATATAAACTGCTCTCTAAAACACATGCTAAATGTTTTAAACCTTTAATAGTGCAGATACTACTGCCAGATCTTAAATTTATTTGCTCATCAAAACTAATTAAATGGGGGCGGCTAGGTGGCGCAGTGGATAAAGCATCAGCCCTGGAGTCAGGAATACCTGGGTTCAAATCCAGTCTCAGACACTTAATAATTACCTAGCTGTGTGGCCTTGGGCAAGCCACTTAACCCCATTTGCCTTGCAAAAACCTAAAAAAAACCCTAATTAAATGCAAATAATTTTTTAGGAAGATAGAAAATTTTCTTAAGTCACAAATTTTTCTGTTTATAGTAAATTTACAGATTTTTAGTCATAAGTTATAACAAACACTAAATAAGGAAAATCAAAACAGTAAGCAAAACAGTTTTTTATGTCTAGTTCTTTCTGTCTGGTTTAGGAAAAAGCCCAATTCAGAAATCTAAAAATAGGGGCTGCTAGGTGGTGCAGTGGAGTGGACTCCTGGAGTCAGGAGTACCTGAGTTCAAATCCAAACTCAGACACTTAATAATTACCTAGCTGTGTGCCTTGGGCAAGCCACTTAACCCAATTGCATTGTTAACCCCCCCCCAAAAAAAAAACCAAAAACAGAAGTCTAAAAATGTAAGGAAGAACTAGAAATTCCTTAAATTTCTTTTCCTCTAAAAACCTATTAAAGCTTTATGGCAAGTTATCTATCCTGCTTTTTAAGCTTCTGCTTAATTTCTTATTTTCTATACACAAAACATTCCAACTTAAATAATACCAAAACTATCTTAATGAAAATATTCACATATGCCAACCATGGAATTTAATTTAATTAATTATTGCTTGAGGATGATGCAGTAGCTAATTATATTTCATTAAATATAAGGGAACTTAGCTTTCTAAATATCAATCAGATATTTTAACCATGAAAATAATTAATGTTAAATAATGTTAATGTTAAATAAAAGAAAGTCTAGGAAAAACACAACTGAAAATACTACACATCAGAAAAATGACATTTTTATGTGAAGAAATTAGAATCTACTTGCTATTTTTGCAACTGTTTAAGTTTCTGAAAAATATGCTACATGGACTCTTATGATTTTGATTACAGGCTTTCTGTAAGCTTGAGAATAAACAAAAAAACTCCCTACCCCAAACTTTTTTTTCTAAAGCAGAGAAGAACAAATTTGTCCTTTTGTTTTTGAAAAATCACCTGATATTTTCCTTGAATAATTTTTTTCCATTTTTTACTCGAGTTAACAAATTAGTTACACATGAACAAAAACTGCAGAAGACAAGGTGATTGAGAACATTATTGCTACACTGACTGACCTCTTGCAAAATATTTTCTATTGCCATCTTCTCTCACTTTTATCTTTTCCACAGAACTCAAACTATCCCCCCACTAGCTTCGACAATAGAACTTTTTCCCCGTTTTGAACAAATATCCTCACAAACTTGAAATTTTCACTTATTGCATAAAACTAATTCCAATTTCTTATCTCAACTGAAACTTGGCTTTTCAATAGTGTCATTCCTCTCACAATATTTCTGAGAAAAATGATTCTTTCACTTCCCACAATTCCCACAGCTTTTGGATTAAAGAGGAATTCATAGCATTCCTTGCTTCTCAATGACATTTAGAGGCCACTTTTTTTTTTTGCCACCATTATTCAATAGTCTCACCTATTTTGCCATCCATGAAATCTGCCTATACAACTCTCTTTATCTTTATTTTTTCTTGATCCCTAGGACACTCTTCTATCTTCCCTTTAATCACTTGATCTTCGGAACAGTTTTCCTCTAGAATTTATTCCAATACAATTCCTAGTGATTTCAACAGGAATACTAATGTAAAAACACTGGGTTCTTGAATCCTTCAACTTCAGCTACCCACCAGTATTAAGACACTGCATAACTTCATAAAATTATAATTTTAAGATACTTAAAAGTCCTCTAGTCTGATCTTTCATTTTACAAACAGAGAAACCGAAGCCTGATGTGACTAGGCTACACAGGTACTATGGATCAGTGTTAGGATTCAACCATAGGTTCTCTGATTCCTAAACAAGTGTTCTTTCCACTGTCCCCTTCATCATCATGTTAAACTATTCTATTTTCTACTCTCTACGTCCTTA
Source organism: Macrotis lagotis (assembly GCF_037893015.1). NCBI lineage: Eukaryota > Metazoa > Chordata > Mammalia > Peramelemorphia > Peramelidae > Macrotis > Macrotis lagotis. The sequence goes on along the minus strand of NC_133663.1, from coordinate 125,257,863 downwards.
AAATTCCTGAACATACTCTATTTGTCATTACCACGATGAAAAAATTTCACAGTACATTTTCTAATCTTCCAGTATGTCATCCCAATGACAGCTTTCACTTGTTTCCCAATTCTGAGTAGGCACCATGGCAAGGTAGCTCAAAATTTGTTTTGGCAAATCTCTAGAATACCTCCTGTTCTTAATATTTCCTTGTCCCCATTTCCTAAACCTCACCTAATCATGCAAACTAATATAAGATGGCAGAGGAAAATCCCTGGGAATCAGGAGGTACTAATTGGGACAATTAATAGCTTCAGCAAAATTGTAGACTTCAAAATAAACCCTCAAAAATCAACTGCATATTTATATAATAACAAAATCTAAAATATAATAGAAAAGGGAAATCTCCATATAATTTCAAAATGCATAATTATCTGGGAATCACTAAAAGATATCTATACATTTATTTATCTATATATAGTTCTAAAATGTTGATTACAGAAAAAATAGCTTAAATAATAGAGGAATATAGTGTTCAAGGCTGGGCTATGTCAATACAATACAAATGACAAAATGACCGAAGTTAATCTATACTTTAGTGCTACACTACTCAAGTGTTCAAAGTACTATATTTTATGGAACTTGGTAAAATAAACTCATCTGAAAAAACAATATCTAGAATATCAAAATGTTGAAAAGAGGCAGGGAGGAAGAAGAACTAGAATTCTTAAGACTAAATTATAGGATAAAGCAGTAGTCAACAATAGAAAGGTAGAATATTGGAAGAGACTAGATAAAGGAAAATTAGAAACAATGTAACTCACTAAATCAGTATTTTATAAAATAGAAAAGTTGAGGATTTATGAGGGTTTATTTTATATCCTGTAATTTTGCTAAAATTACTAATTGTTTCCAGTAGTTTTTTGGATGATTTTTTGGGATTCTCTAGCTATACCATCATTTCATCTGCAAAGAGTGAGAGTTTTATCTCTTCCTTCCCAATTCTAATTCCTTCAATTTCTTTTTCTTCTCTTTTTGCTGAAGCCAACATTTCTGATACAATATATTTTTTTTAGGATTCTGCAAGGCAAATGGAGTTAAGTGGCTTGCCCAAGGCCACACAGCTAGGTAATTATTAAGTGTCTGAGACCAGATTTGAAGCCAGGTACTCCTGACTGCAGGGCCAGTGGTTTATCTACTACAAGACCTAGCCGCCCCTCTAATACAATATTGAATAGTAGTGGTGATAATGGGCATCCTTGTTTCACCCCTGATCTTACTGGGAATGCCTCTAGCCTCTATCCATTGAATATAATGCTTGTTGATGGTTTCAGATAGATGCTTATTACTAAGGAACAGTCCATTTATTCCTACACTCTCTAGTGTTTTTAATAGGAAAGGGTGCTGCATTTTGTCAAAAACTTTTTCAGCATCTATCGATATAATCATATAATTTTTGATGGGTTAACCTAACAGTTTTCCTAATATTGAATTGACCCTGCATTCCTGGGATAAATACTACTTGGTCAAAATGTATTATCCTAGCGATAACTTGTAATCATTTTGCTAAGATTTTATTGAAGATTTTTGCAACTATATTCATCAGGGAGACAGGTCTATAATTTTCTTTCTGTTTTAACTCTTCCTGTTTTAGGTGTCAGTAGCATATTGATGTCATAAAAAGAGTTAGGCAAAGTTCCATCTTCACCTATTTTTCCAAAGAGTTTATATAGAATTGGAACCAATTGTTCCTTAAATGTTTGATAGAGTTCACTTGTGAATTCATCAACTCCTGAAGATTTTTTTCTTACGGAGTTCAATGATAGCTTGTTGAATTTCTTTTTTCTGAGATAGGGTTGTTTAGGTATTTAAGCTCTTCTTCATTTAACCTGGGCAACTTATATTTTTGTAAATATTCGTCCATTTCACTTAGATTGTCAAATTTATTGGCATAGAGTTGGGCAAAGTAATTCCAAATTATTACTTTAAATTTCCTCCTCATTGGTGGTGAGTTCACCTTTTTCATTTAAGATACTAGCAATTTGGTTTTCTTTTTTTTAATCAAATTGACCAGAGGTTTATCAATTTTATTTTTTTCCCATAAAACCAACTCTTGGTTTTATTTATCAATTCAATAGTTTTTGTTTTTGATTTTATTAATTTCTCCTTTAATTTTTGTAATTTCTACTTTGGTATTTAATTAGGGGTTTTAAATGTTTCTGTAATTTTTTTAGTGGCATATTTAGTTTATCTCTCTCTGTTTCCCTTTTCTAAGAAAGATTTATTTCCCTCATTCTCTTCACTATTTATTATCTTTCTGTGTTAGAGAATTTTAGTCTTTGGTTCATGGCCTAATTAAATTCCTGATTAAAACTTTTGAGAAATCTATTTTGGGTTCCTTCTAAATAGTCAAAGTCTTATAAATCTTACCCTTCACTTTTTTCTGTTGTGCCTCTTTCTCTTGAAAATACCATTTTTTTTCGAATAATAGAGATGATACTGCCTCATGGTAGTGATTTTCCTATGTCCTTGAAAGGCAGTTCACATTGACCTTTGGTCTTACCCCCATTTTTCAGTCATTCCCTTTGCCTCCTTACTCATTGTTTTGTTCTGCGAAACTATTGAAGTTATTTTCCTTGATTGTTGGTCTTGGACTCTACTATTCAATAATTTAGTTTCACATAAAAATGTTGATTCACCAAATTGTAAGGTAAGGTGTTGTGAAGTTTAGTCTATATATGTATTCAGCCTATTTCTGAACCATCACTTCCATATGACTTCTGTTTTCACCTTTGTCTCTCTACATTTGGAAGGAAATCTTTTAATGGTCACTGTTATTATTTTTGTCTCTAGTTGCTTAATTGTTTATCCTTCTCATAGTATTTTATCTAAAATGTTTAAAAAACAAATACTTTCTTCAGGTCTAGTTTTCAAGAATTCTAATGGACATTCAACTTCTTTTCATTTGTGTTTCTTTACTCTTTATTGAAGCACTAGATGGTTGTTCAATACTCCCTTGGGAGTGCAATGAGATATTTGTGTCTCATCAGCTAATATTTTATTTTCCTTTGTCTAATAATATTTGCAGATATCTGAATTCTTTTACTTGAGTTATATTTCTCCCTGCTACTGAAATCCTTCCTAATGGTTTATGTTCTTATGCTGAAACCGTTTGTAATTTAAATCATTTCCTCCCTATCTTCCCTCATTGCTCATTTTCTGATTTCCTGTCTTTTGAAGGCAGTTCCCTTGGGGGGCTGGATCTCAAAGTACCTCAGCTTCTTCCCATGCAGGGCCTCCCAATGACTTCTATGAAGATTGATCTGGCCTCAGTAGGATGTTGAGCACCTTCCTCCAGGCTTAGTAGAGTGCTCCATAGATCACTAGACTTATTCTATCCTAATTCCTTTGTTTCTCAGTTCTTTGATTCAGTGGCACAGAAAGCTGCTATGTTGCTCTCATAGCCTGAAAGAATTCATGTTCCCAATTTGGGTTTGTGAAGGTCTGGAAGAATGGGTATATAGAGTTGGGTTCCTTTGCTGCTGAGAGTGAATTAAGGGTTAGGGATAAATGGCCTTCCCTACTGTTACATCAATGAGTTTTAACTTTGAGTTCTTGATGTCCTAGATTATGGAGACAAATAAAACAGCTTTTCTGGTTCATAATTCCCATTTTGGAGAACTTTGAGGTCATAAGAATCTGTGAAGATGTTCCAATCTACCATCTTGTTGGTCACATGCCCTAGGATTACTTCATATATTTTATCCAGCTGTTCCCTCTGGATACTGTCTTCCCAGCTTTCCTTTGAGCCCCAGTTAAAAGCCCTTCTATTCCTTAAAAAAAAAATAAAAGTCCTTCTACAAGAAGCCTTCCCTAATACTCTCTACTGTTGTTGCCTTCCAGGACAAAGTTCATTTAGATACAGCTGTTTTCATGTTTCTTCCATTACATTGTGTGCACCTTAAATGCAAGTGCTCATTTTTGACCTGTCTTTGTTATCTCCAGGACTTAGCAAAATGCCTGGCCTACATTAGGCTCTTAGTAAATGTTTACTTATTTGACTTGATATTGTTCCCTCTAATTTCTCTTCTTATCTGTTGAACTTCTTTGTATCAGCCTTTGTTGCTGAATTCATCTCATTCCTTTCCTCAAATCTGTTATGTGATATACTGTTTTTTCAATCTATAGCATATTTTCCACCAGAGAACAAAAGACACTCTGGGCTAGACAGCTGTGTCTTGAAGGAAAAGGAAGATCCTGAGACAAAAGGGAGGAAGAAGAGTCTTCCAGGAAGAGGGGTACAAAAGGTGAACAGGTACAGAGAAAGCCAGTATGGTTGGAATGAAGTGTGGGAAGTGATGTCTGATGAAGCTGGAAATGGAGGTCTGGTCACATTGTATGGGGTTTCAAAAGCTAAATACAGGTGTTGATATTGATTCTTGAGTTAAGTGACATGGTTAGTTAGCACTTAGGGAAAATAATTTTGACAGCAATGTATTCAATGAACTGGAGAAACCCAACTGGGAATTGAAGAGTTCAGATGGTTTAACACTGCATAGTGAACTTCTTCACTGTATGAAACAGAACTATTTATCAAGAAATATCTGTTCTTTATCTTTGTAAAAGTCAAAGGATTTTGCATAACTTTTTTTAAAATCCAAATGATAGAAAGCTCTAATCTGAATTCCATTTTGTTTTCTATTCTCTCTATTCTTAAACCCACATCATTTTTAAAGATATTCCTTAGTCCCAGTCAGCCGTTCAGACCAGCTCACTCATTTGCACCTACACTTGGCCATCAAAAGGACCTATCAGGAATCAAGCTCTGTGATAGTAGGGCTATCTTTTCTTTTCGTATCCTCAGAGCTTAGCATTTCGCATGACACATAGTAATTCTTAATAAATTCTTCCTCCTCTCTTTCACACACACACACACCAATTCAATGAAGAAAACGAGTATAGTAATGAGTATAAGAGTATAATAATATGATTAGAAAACATTATGAAATGAAGTTACATGATTAATATAATTTGAAATGTATGGAAAAAGCAACATTAACAAACCACAGTAGCCACTGAAAGTCAATGAATGCCCCTTGGCTATAGGTGTGGATCAAATGAAATGCTATATGTAAGCTTCTGTGGAAATACTTAAGCTCTATATAAATGCCCATGTAATTACTACTTTTATTAGCTAGAGAGAGAAAAAGAGAGAGAGAGAGAGAGAGAGAGAGAGAGAGAGATACTTCTCCCTAAAAACAAATGCTATTTATACATATGATGAGGAGAGCTAGGTGGCAGAGCACTGGGGCTAGGGTCAGGAGTTCAAATCCGGCTTCAGACATTTACTAGTGGGTCACTCTGGGCAAGTAGCTTAACCTGTTTGCCTCAGTTTCATCACCTGTAAAACGAGCTGAAGAAGGAAATGGCAAACCACTCCAGGATCATTGCCAAGAAAATCTAAATAAACTCACGAAGAGTAAGACAAATGAAAAGTGACTAAACAACAACTACCTGTGAGAAGCTTGGTTAATTTGAATGGACAAGGAATATTTATTTTTAAGAAGATAAAGAACTATAAATAAATATGATGCAAACTGGGTACAGAACACCATAAAGCCCTTCAGTAATGAGAAATAAAATAAGGAGAGTGGTGTTGACTTTTTAAGGAAAGTTTCACAGAGGAGGCATCTGAGCTTTGGGAAGAACTTCAAATAAAGGTAGGACATAAAAAGGCAAAGAAAATGGTAGAGAATATTTTGGGAGGACGAAATAGAATATATAAAATTTAGATGCCAGAATTCAAATTTTATGAGCTGTAATGGGTAACTTTTGAAAAGGAATTTTTAAAAAAAAGGGGTAACAGAGAAAATCTCCTAGTGGAAGTCCTAAGACAGTTTAGAAAGAATTCTCAATATGATAGTTACCATTCCTTTTTTTCCTTAAAAAAATTATTATGAATACCTGAAAATAAAAGCATTTCCATACCATACACAGAATAAAAAAGTAGATTTTCTATTAAACCATGGATTTCTAATTCACATGGATGCTTTAAAAATACTTTTGCTCCCCTCTGTGTATTTTTTAAAAAAAGTTTCCATGGCTATCCTCTTTTACGGATGTCATTTAAATGTGAAGTTTATCTTTCCTTCACAATTTATTTTCCTTCACGATTTATATACTTCTCAAAAAGTGCAAGTGAGGTTTCTCCCTTCTTTCTCCTTCTGCTCTAGAATATTTCTTTGAACATCCTTTTTTTCTTATCCTATTTTCAGATATTCCGAACAGGTAGGCACTAGTTCATTTTTGTCACTGGATCCCTAGCCTAAACACAAAGCTTGGAACCTAGGAAATGCATAATAAATGTTTTTGCCTTCAGTTATAGGCTTCTCTCCCTCATCCCCACCAAGACAGGTCTATGTTCCACCCTTTTCTGGATAACAACTGCAGTTTCCTATTTGAGAAATCCAGTTTTCTACATGTAAAAATTGCTTTGTGTTCCTTGAAGAAAGTTGCTATGTAAATACAAATATAAGAAGTTTATGAAATCAATATGCTTTTGTATATCCTAAAACAGTGAGACAGAGGCAACATTCAGTAATACATTTTGCTATACTTTTAGGCACTTTGGGAATAAGTTATAAGATGCAATATTGATCTGCATAAAAAATTTGTTCAGGATGGATGAAACTAAAAATTTTGCCAATTTTTATGAGCATGTCATCAAGGGTGCTTGCTCAATCAATGCTAATTTAAAATAGGAAATTAAAGAGCAAAGTTTTATTATAATTATTACTTTTACAAAAGAATCATATAACAAAGTTAAGATTACTTTTAGATCTCTCTCAAAAAAGTTACAAAGTACTGCTACTACTACACATGAAGTTTTAGAGAAGTGTGGTTTATTTATTCCTTGTCTTTATGTCATAGTGTCTTCCCTTTTAAGCAAAAAATCTGATGTGGTGATCATTTACGACAATGTATATAACATTCTGTCCTATATTACTATACTTTTCTGCTCTGAGGGAGAAGGGAGGTTTTATTATCTATTCTCCAGGGTCTTGTTTTTTTTTTTTTTATTATACCTGCCTTTCAACTTTTTAAAAATGGTTATTTCCATTATGTTTTCATAGTTATATGAATCTTTGTTCTGCTAATTTTAAACTGCATTAGTTCATATATTTCCAATTTTCTCCAAGTTACTCACTCATCACTTTAATTATACATTAATATTCCATGATATTAAAGCAACATTTTTTTAATTTAAGACAATGGGTTAAGTGACTTGCCCAAAGTCACATGGTTAGGCAATTATTAAGTGTCTGAAGTCCACATCTGAACTCAGGTCCTCCTGACTCCAGGGCCAATGCTCTATCCACTGCACCACCTAGCTGCCTCCTAAAATACCATAGATTAAAAAAAATATAAACCCAAAACACTCTTCTACTGATGGCCATCACTTTGCTTACAATTCTTTGATACCCCAAAGAGCAATGCTATAAATATTTTATAGTCAATAGTGGACCTTTGCTTCTATCCTTAGCTTCCTTGTGCATATAAATCTATCATCCAAGTGCTTTACAATTATCATTTCATTTGATCCTCACACCAACCTGGGAGGTAGGTGCTATTATTATTGTCATTTTATAGATTAGGAAACTGAGACAAAGAGAAGCTAAGTGACTTGTTTAGGAGTACAACTAGTCAATGTCTGAGGCTAAATTTGAACTCTGATCTTCCTGTGTCCAGGCTGGCACTCTATCAACAGGATCACCTAATTCACCATTTTACCAATTCTATCCTACCAACTCATGGCTTTGGAGTTTTGGGGAGGGAAGATGTTCTGGAAGAAGGTATGATCTATTAAAGAATGGTGACACATGCCTGTGATCACATCTACCGAGGAGGGCTGATGCTGGCTGATCTTTAGAGCTTGGGAGTTCTTAAGTGCACTGGTCTATGTAGATCATGAGTATATAATCAAATGTGAAACTTAGTAAAGCTTGGGATCAGAGTGACAAACCCTCAGGAACATGGGGGTCACTAGGCTGCCTAAGGTGGGGAGAACTGGTCCATTTCAGAAACATTTAAAGTATTTATTCCAGTTAATTCCACCCTAATAACCAGGGTGAAGTAGAGAGACACACTCTTTAAAAACAAAACAAACCACTTAGTCAGCAGGAGGCCTGGTAGATTAGACCATACTATCATTATAGGGCCAAAAGGGCACAAAGTACAAAAAGATAAAAGCACTAGAGAAAAAGGTTAAGTGATAGAAACAATTAGATCACTAAATATTTATTTGCTTATATCCTAAGCTGGTAAATTTTCCTACTTTAATCTCAATCACTTGGGTTTTGGGGCTCTGGAGAAGGCTTTCTGTTTTAGGTGTTTTTTTTTGGACTTGCACTAAACTCTCCATGCCCAATCTTTTATCTAAAATGTATTGACACTGTAGGTCTCTTAAATGGATCTGTTAAATTAGGGGAAAAAATTATATGTATTCACAAATGGAGATTGTAGTAGTTCAGTGGTTTCTGTTGTTTCCAACTCTTTGATTTGACCAGGGTAACACAGTAAGTGTCTGAGGCTGGAATATGTCTATGAAGCTAAGTAATTATGTTATCCAAGGCATTTCCTTAATAGTATTTAGAAATGAAAGATACATAGTTAGAATCTGAATGAATGTTTAGTTTAGAAATTCATTTCCCCTTAACTTTATTATTTGATATATTTAAAAAATAGTCATTGTTTTCAAATAAAGGGTCCTCCTAAATTTTATAGAGTTTATTTTAAGACTTTTAACTGGGTTTTTTTTGTTGTTGTTGTTGTTGTTGTTGTTGTTGTTGTTGTTGTTTTTTCAAGGCAATGGGGTTAAGTGATTTGCCCAAGGACACACAGCTAGGCAGTTATTAAGTGTCTGAGACTGGACTTGAGCTCAGGTACTACTGACTCCAGGGCCGGTGCTCTATCCACTGTGCAACCTAGCTTCCCCCATCTGTAATTTAAAAAAAAATTAGAATGCCACTAGTGACAACTTATAAAATCAATACTAATATCCCAAACATTCTTACCAAAAGAGTTGTAAATGAATCTGAAAGTCTTTTTTTTAAAAGTTGTCCTAAGCTAACTGCTGTTTCAACTACTGTACTTCTTAGAAGTAACACAGCATCTGTCGTTTTTGGCTTCAAGATGACTATTGAATGAATGTGGGCAATCTTTTTTTGCTTAACTTAAAAATGCTGGGTATGTTCAACAACTGTATTATGGATTTTTAAGAATTCAAAACATGCATTTAATGCATCTCTTGTATCATGATGAAATAAGGTATGTGATATGATTAATAAACAGAAAGTTGTAACATTTGGTTATATAATAAAGGCAAAAAGTTACATCTGAGATACTTAAGATAAAAAGTCATTTATGTAAAAGTAACTTAAATGTAACTAAAAAACTGCCTTAAAATGAATCAAATCATGACTGAAATGAAATCAAAATAAATTATTTTTAATAATTTAATGGATCTGGTCTTTAAAACTTTAAGTGATAACAGCAATAATGGAAATTATTAGAAAAGAGACAAGAGAATGAAAGAAAACACTTTTATAGCCTTAAAGCTAACATTAGTCTTTTTCTTTCCAAATCCTGTTGCATCACTGCTTGAAATAAATGGCACAGAATATTAAGCTATTTCAAATAAAATGGGAGCAATGATTTTATTCACAAAGTTTAACAGAGAAGTACCATAAGAATCATAATATGATTACAGTGCTGGAATAAAGACATATCATAATTCTGTCTTCTTTCAAACCTAACATTGCTTCATAGCTCATACCTGCCTCAGAGGGAAGCAGCTCTATGCCTTGGTTATCTTCTCATTAAATGACATTAAGTGATCCACAAATCATTTCCCTAACTTATCAGATCTCAAAAATTTCCTATAACATTATAAGAAAATTCTGAAAGTTAGCAGAGACTAGAACCATGGCATTTGAGACAGCCAATAGTGGCTATGGGATGACTAATTAGCAAAACATTTATAGAATCACAGAATTTGAAGGTTGAAAGAGAAGTGTGTGTGTGTGTGTGTGTGTGTGTGTGTGTGTGTGTGTGTGTGTGTGTGTGTTTGTGTGTGTGTGTTTATGAAACCCATTTAAGGAAGGAGACTTCACTACCTCTCAAGGCAACATTCATTCCACTTTTGGAAAACTGGACTCTTTGCATCATCTCCCCTTTGTCTAACTAACTAACCAAAAGTCTAGCTAACCTTCCATATGACAGCACTCCAAATCCTTGAAGACAGGTCATTCTCACTGAATCTTCTTTGTCAGTTAAATAGTTCAACCAATCATTTTTATCTATCTTGATTATCCTTCCTCATATATCTCAGTTTACCAATGTACTTTCCTTTTTTATAATTTTAATTTTTTACAGTTTTTACCCTAATCTTGCTTCCCTTCCCCCACCCTCCCCACAAAAGGCAGTCTACTAATCTTCACATGGTTTCCATGGTATACATTGATCTAAGCTGAATGTGATGAGAGAGCAATCATATCCCTAAGGAAGAAAAATAAAGTATTGCGCCTGATTGTGGCATTAAAGGCATGGGCAAGTCCATCAACCCCATGTTGCTGGCAGGGTGCACAATGTTCCTCTGGTCTTGCTCAGGATTAGTCCATGCAAATCCTTCCTGGCTTCCCTGAATTCCCATCCCTCCTGGTTTATAACAGAATAATAGTGTTCCATGACATACGTATACCACATTTTGTTAAGCCATTCCCCAAATGAAGGACATTTATATTAATTTCCAATTCTTTGCCATCACAAACACAGCCGCTATGAATATTTTTGTACAAGTGATTTTTAAAATATGTTTTTAATACTTTTAAAAATACGTTTAATACTATTCTTGTTTAAGAGTAAACATAATACCCCCTCCACCCCCCCCCCCAAATATAGACCCTCATGAGAAATAAAGTAAAGGGAAAGGGGGGAAAATGTGTTTCAGTCTGCGTTCTGATACCATCAGCTCTGTCTTGGGTGTATCACTTTCTTTATAAGTCTGTCATAAAAGTTACTTCCACATTTTTGCACTGTTGCTGTTGCTGATTGTAATTCCTTCCATCCATTCCTCCCCACTACCATATATTATATTTTCTCACTCCTTTCACTCTGTCCCTCTTCTAAAATGTGCTGTAGGGTGATTGATTAGCACAGCGGACTTATCACCAGCCCTGGGGTCAAGAGGCCCCGAGCCCATATACCACCCCTGAGAACCAGCAACCACCCAGCCCCGTGGTCCCAGTCAGGTCACCCAATCCCAGTCCCTTGCAAGAAGTAAAAAAGAAAATGTGTTATATCTGACTGTTCTCTCTTATAGTCTACCCTCTCCTCTATCACCCACATCCCCCCCTTCCCCTTATCCCCCTTCTCTCCTTTCTTACTCTAGATGTCTATACCCTATTGAATGTGTATGTTGCTTCCTCTCTGAGCCATTTCTGATAGGAGTAAAGATTCCCTCATTACCCCATACCTCCCCTCCTCCCATATCACTGCAAAAGCTCATTGTAAAAATAATTTTTTTAAATTATCTTTTATACGAAATATCTTAGCCTATTCCACCTCTTCTTTCTCTTACTCCCAGTGCATTTCCCTTTTAACCATTAACTCCATTTTTACAATATATTGTAGCATTAGATTCAGCTCTCTCCTGTGCTGCATCTATAAAAGCTCCTTCTATCTGTTCTATTAAACGAGAAGTTTCATATGAGTATTATCAGTATCATTTTTCTATGCAGGAATACATGCAGTATTATTAAGTCATCATTAAGTCCCTAATATTTTACCCTTCTCTTCCACTCTCTATGCTTCACCTGAGTCCGTATTTGAAGGTCAAACTTTCTGTTCAGCTCTGGTCATTTCAACAGGAACATTTGAAATTCCCCTGGTTCATTGAAAGTCCATCTTTTCCCCTGGAAGAGGATATTGGGTAGTTGATTCTTGGTTGCATTCCAAGCTCTTTTGCCTTCCGGTATATTATATTCCTCCAAATTATAAAAGTTCTTAATGAAGTTGCTGCCAAGTCCTGTGTGATCCTGACTATAGCTCCACGATATTTGAATTGTGTCCTTCTGGCTACTTGTAATATTTTCTCTTTGACTTGGGAGTTCTGGAACTTGGCTATAATATTCCTGGGGGTTGTTTTTTTGGATCTCTTTCTGGGGGAGATCGGTGGATTCTCTCAATTTCTATCTTGCCCTCTGCTTCTAGGATCTCTGGGCAATTTTCCTGTAGGATTTCTTTAAAAATGGGGTCAAGGCTCTTTTCCTGATCATGACTTTCAGGTATCCCAATAATTTTTAAATTATCTTTCCTGAATCTGTTTTCCAGATCAGTTGTTTTTTCAATGAGATGCTTCATATTTTCTTCCAATTTTTCATTCTTTTGGTTTTGAAGTATTGTGTCTTGACTTCTCGTTAAATCAGCAGCTTCCTTCAGCTCCATTCTAGATCTGAAGGATTTGTTTTCCTCAGAGAGCTTTCTTATCTTTTTCCATCTGACAAATTCTGCTTTTTAAAGCATTCTTCTCCTCAATAACTTTTTGAATTGTTTTATCTATTTGTCCTAAGCTGGTTTTTAACATATTATTTTCTTCAGCATTTTTTTTTTTTTGGATTTCCTTGACTAAGCTGCTGACTTCTTTTTCATGTTTTTTCCTGTATTTCTCTCATTTCTTTTCCCAGTTTTTGTTTCCCTTACTTGATTTTCAAAATTTTTTTGAGCTCTGTCACTGCTTGAGCCCAACTTCCATCTTCATGGAGTCTTTAGATGCAGGAGCTTGTACTTCATCTTCAGATTGACTACTTTGATCCTTCTTAGGATCACAGACAATATATTTCTTAATGGTGTTCCTCTTTTTTCTGTTTACTCATTTCTCCAGCCTGTGCTTGGTTTGGGGGTGCTTCCTGAGCTTTTAAGTATTATTGGGACACCTGCTTTGGGGTTTTTCTTTTTGGTATACCCCACTGGGACCTTTATTCCTCCAAGGGCATATGCTCTCTAGCCTGTGCTTTGATATATAGATGACCACAGGCACTCTCCTCTGCCTTGGAGCTGTGAGGAGGAGCCCTGCTATCTTAGTATGGAAGGCCAAACTGCAACCTGGATCTCAGTGTGGGGAAACAGCAGAATCATGCCCCAGGGAGAGCAGAGAGCATTCTGCAGTCTCCTCTGACCCCCTTACCATCTGTGGGATATGTTCTGGAGGGGCAGGCTGGTTTCCCCTGATTCTCGCTGCAGGTTCTACAGCTGGTGCTCCTCATTCCACACTCATGGCCCCTTCAAGCTGTTGTTGGTGATTCCTGGGTGGGGCTGTGCTGTGCTGCCACTTTTTTCCAGCCCCTGGTCTCTGTGAAACACACCTTTCCTGAAGAACTTTTAAGTTATCTTGGACTGGGAAAATATATCACTCAGCCTTTCTTTGGGTTCTGCCCCCTCTAAATTTTGGCTAGAGTCATGATTTGTTGACTTTTTGGAGTTTTGGGGGGAAGGAGTTTCTGGGAAATGCTGCCTTCATACCACCATCTTGTCTCCCTCAATGTACTTTCTTAAATGCTAATGTCTATAATTAAGTATGATATTCTACATGAAGTCTGACAAGAAAGGAGTAAATATTTTGACTATTATCTTCCTATTCCTGGAAGCTATGCCCCTCTTAATGCAGTCTAAAAAGATGTTAGCATTTTTGGCTGTCCTACAGAGTATAGCCTCATCTCGAGTCTGAAGTTCAGCATATTTTTTTTCAGATCAACTGATGTATGTATGAATGTATGCATGCATGCATGCATATAACTGTCATTCCTATTTTATACTTGTGAATTTTATTTTTCTTAAGTATATTACTTTATATCTATCCTTACTAGAACTTTACAATTATTTTATCTCACTGATTCATCCCAATGCTTCAGAATGTCAAGATCTTCTGATATCCAATATCTTAGCTATCCTTTCCAACTTGTTATCATCTGAAACTTTGATGAGTATAGTTATACTATCCCTGTCTTCAGGAAGGAGCCAAGTATCAATATAGAGTGGGATAAAGCTATGGAGATCTGCCAAATTGATACTGAACCATTAAAAACTAATCTCAGGAGGGGCAGCTAGGTTGCACAGTGAACACAGCACCAACTTTGGAGCCAGGAGGATTTGAGTTCAATTCCAGCTTTAGACACTTCCTAGCTATGCAAATCTAAACTAAACTCAAAATATAAACCTACTCTTTTCCTTCTATATGCCACCTGGTCTATAATTCTCTCTCTCTCTCTCTCTCTCTCTCTCTCTCTCTCCCCCATGATTTCTCTTTGCTCCCTCCTTTTCTTTGTTCTCTTCCACTTATATCTTCTCTTATCTAACTGGTCAAAATATTTAATCAAAGATTACAAAAATAAATAGGCAAAAGTCTCAGGCTTGTTGAGTAGATCTTTCATGGAAGACTGATTGAAGAATATGGAGGAGAATCTCACAGAACAGGAACTGCACAAATGGAGATCATTATATATATTGAGATTACAGATCCATCTAATATAGCTAAGCAAACCCCCATAGATTTTTCACTTATATGTAGTCATAATAATTCTTCTCATCTTCTAATTATATCTTCCTTTGTCTATTCTACTCTCTGATCAACAGCCAATGTTTACTTAAAAGCTTTATTTAGGCAAGAAAATTAAAGAATGAGGTCTTATCACATGGAGACCTAGGTAAGAGAAAGACAAGGCATTGCTTCAGTCAAACTGTGACCTGAGTAAGACCTTAGCTTTTTTTTTATTAAGGTTTTTGCAAGGCTAATGGGATTAAGTGTCTTGCCCAAGGCCACACAGCTAGGTAATTATAAGTGTCTGAGGCTGGATTTGAACTCAGGCACTGACTCCAGGGCCAGTGCTCTATTCACTGCACCACCTAGCCGCCCCTGACTTTAGCTTTAAAAGATCAAATCTCCCACTATATCTAGGGCTATCTCCAGTCATCGTGATCCACATTTGGCCAATGAACTTAGATGGCTCCTAAGGACAAAGTGAGGCTGGTGACTTTGCACAGTCACACTTTTACTTAAATTCAATTTACTTGCAGGCCATGGTCTTCTTTGAGAATAAAGGATAAACAACAATGGAAACCTAATTGCTACATCTCCTTTTTCTGTGTATTTTTTTGAGAGGGGAAAGCTATAGAAGATAATATTTATAGTAGATAATTCCTTTAGAACCATTTCAGAAGTGGCCTCAGGAGGTGATAATCTCTCTGTACTTTGTCCTAGTCACATAATAACTGAAGTATTAAAGTCAGTTCTGGGCATCAGAGTTGAGGGAAAATTATTTGAAGAGTGTCCAAAAGATAGCAGTCAGAAAAGGTATCAGGGTCATATCATATGAGATGCTGTCTCCTAACTGAGAATGTCTTTTAAATCCCAGTATTAGTATTTCCCACTCTAATTATTCTGTATTTATTTTAAATGTATTTTCAATTTATTATTCATTTGTGAACATGTTGAGTCCTCCAGTAGAATGAACATGTTCCTTATGGGCAAAGCCTGCTTTATTTTTGCTTTTATATCCCTAACATCTACCATAGTACCTTGCAAAAGAAGACACTTTATTAACTGAATGAATGCTGAATGACCTGGGGGTTTTTAATTTTGAGGAAGAGAAATTGGGCATCAGGGTGAGGAGGTGGTAGAACCTTGATAGTTGCCTTCAAGGAATAGAAGGGCTGTCCTTTGGAAGAATGATTAGATTTGTGGTTAGACCTCTAGAATTAGAATATTTAGGTTTGGTAACAATTGGAGAAGGAAATGGCAAACCAGTCCAATATATGTGCCAAGAAAATTTCATGGACAGTACTAAAATGAGAAAAGAAATGACAACAAAATCTGAGTCCCTCAGATCTGAGGGTGTCCTATATGTTATTGAGGAAGAAAAGGGGACAACTATAAGAAGCTCCAGTACTAGTAAAGTGGCTAGGCCAAAGCTGAAAGCAAGCTCAGCTGCAGACCTGTCTGGTGATGAAAAGAAAGTCCAAAGTTGTACAGATCAATATTGCACAGGAATCTGGAACGTAAGATTTATGAAATAAGGTAAGCTGGTTGTAGTCAAACAGGCGATAGAAAGATTAAACATTCACATCCTCCTATGTATCAGTTAAATGAACAGGAATGGGTGGAATTTAATTGAGATGATCACTACAAATACTACTGTGGACAAGAATGTCTTAGAAGAAATGGAGAAGCCCTCAAAAAAAAAGATGAGAAAAGCAATATTGGAGGTATAATCTCAAAAATTATATATATATATATATATATATATATATATATATATATATATATATATACACACACACACACACACACACACATACACACACATATACATATATATATACATATATATGTATATTTGAATGCAAGTCAAACCATTCAGTAAGTTAACAAGTTTGTTCTCCAAACACTGATGCCAAAAGGTCGAATTTGATCAGTTCTATGAAGATTTAAAACATCTTCTAAAATAACACCAAAAAAAAAGATGTCACATTTCTCACAGGGGATTGGAATACTAAAGTAAGAAATCAAAAGATAATTGGAATGTTTGGCTTTAAGAGTAAAAAATGAAGCAGGACAGAGACCACTCTTTTTCAACGACCCAAAAAGTGATTCTATACATGAATTTCACCAGTGCCATAGAAATCAGATTGATTTTATAATATATTATATATTTTGCAGTCAAAGATGGAGAAACTCTGTATGGTCAGTTAAAACAAGACCTAGAGTGATTATGGCTTAAAGCATGAGCTTATTATTGTAAAATGCAGACACAACAATTAGAGCTATATTACACTATATCAAATGATGGGTCTTGGGAGTTGGTGGCTTCTCCCTGACTGAAAATTTTCAAGCAATGGCTGGACTGTGGTATGGTTCTCACATCCTCTTCCCACCCCTAATCTATCTATCTATCTATCTATCTATCTATCTATCTATCTATCTATCTATCTTTCTCTTTCTTTTTTTTTTCCAATTATATGTAAAGATAGTTTTCAGCATTCATTTTTATAAAATTTTCTCCCTCCTACATTTCCCTCCATCCACCCTAAGATAACGAGTAATCTGACATGGGTTAAAAATTCAGTCATGTTACTCATATTTCCATTATGTCATGCTATGAAATAAGAATCTGAAAACAGTATGTTTTAATTTGCTTCCAGACATCACAAGTCTTTTACAATTGTGCCTGATCACTGTATGCTGAAAGGAGCTAAGTCTGTGTGTCTTAGTTAATCATCACAGAGTATGGCTGTTAAGGTGTACATTGTTCTCTTAGTTCAGCTCACTTTATGTAAGTGAAATCTGCCTGCTCATCATTTCTTACAGAACAATAATATTTAATTATATTAACATACCACAACTTGTTCAGCTAGTCCAATTTCTCAATTTCCCATTCTTTGTTGTGGTATGTTTTAAAAGGGGTTATGCTTTGGCTATGGGATGGAAAAGATGATGAATTCAATAATTTCTGTGGTTCTTAAATCTCTCCACTCCTGTCTCTTTTGCTTTACTGAACATTCCACTTAGAATTCTTAATCATTTCAAATGTAGGATATTTGAAATCAAGATATTAATCCTTATTTTTCCCCAAAGCTACTCCTTAGTCCACCTTTGTTATTTGTGTCTAACCTTAGTCCACCTTCACTATCTCTGGTGAAAAGACTTTTTGGCTAACCAGGGCAACTAGATGGTGCAGAAGTGTTGGCTCTGAAGTCATGAGGCCTTGAGTTCAAATCTGTTTTAAACACTTGTCATTTAACCCTTTTTGCCTTGCAACAAGGGCCATCTCCAATTGTCCTGATCCATATCACTGGACCCAGATGGCTCTGGAGGAGAAAGTGAGGCTGGTGACTTAGCCCAGCAACCCCTCCCTCAAATCCAATTCACTGCTTGTCTTTGCATTACCTCCCTTATGTCAAGGTTTTCTTCCAGAATGAAGGACAAGTATCATTAACAAACAGGAATGAGTCTTCAGAATTCTCTTTTTGGTCCACACACACTAACTTTCAATTGGCATCTTCTTACTACAAGTCCTCACCAACTCTTTTCTATAATTACTATAAGCTTCCTAACTGACATTTATCTGGAATACCTTCTTTTTGCAAGTCATCCTGTATAACACTCCAGAACAGACATATGAAAATACTGCTTTCATCATGCCACTAACTTGTTCACATCTTTCTAGTGATTTCCACTCTAATTCAGTCAATTTAACAAACATTTATTAAATATCCAAATAGTGCTAGAAAATAGGGATATATGATAAACGATAAAGTGATTCTCACCTCAAGCATCTAACAATCTAGTATTAGTAGAGAAAGTAACAAAAATATATGAGATTAAAGTAAGATAAGTAAAGGAGTGGGTCTAGTTCAAATATTAAATGAAATACTGGGATGAGTTCAGTGCCTACAAAATACAAGTTCAAATTCTTTAACACAGTATTCAAGGCCATCTATAGTTTAACATCAACCACCTTTTCAAGTCAGATCTTTTTATTACACAAGAGCAATTTTTTGATTTGGCTGGATTTATTCATTGTATCTGAAGCACATACTGCCTATTTCTTTCTCCATTCTTTTGCTAATACTGTCTTCCATTCTCTGCATCTGTCTTATCCTACTTATTCTTCAATACATAGAGAGTACAACTGAGGATCTTTAAGGAAGCAATAAAGCTGATAAAATAATAAAGAAATTTAAAACAACAGTGACTTCCCACAAAAAAGTTACAAATTCTGGGGCTTCCGGCCAAGATGTCAGACAGAAGACAGGCAGAGTTCTAAAGTCTCCTGATCTTTTCCCATCCATGATATGAAACAAACCTCTTAACAGAAACCCAATCCACAAAACCCCAGGAAAAAAAGCCAGGAGAAAGAACATGTACCTTAGGATTTGTCTTCTGCAGCTGTGGGTGAGTCCGGGTGCAGAAGGCAATCAGACTCGGATAAGTCTGATTAGTGGTGAGAGCCCCAGGAGCCTGAGGGCCCATGTACCAGACCTGTTTGATTAGCAGTGGGGCTATACCGAGGGGGCTTGGGTCTACTAGGGAACAAAGGCATTGGTATTGGTGCTGATCCCCTGGAGTTTGCCAACAGGGCTGGGGGGAAGAGTTCTGGTGCAGGACAGCTGAGGACACCATCTCTGGGCTCCTCATGTCCCTGGGCTCCTTGGGTCTGAGGAACCAAGGCCATGCCTCCAATTGCGGCTGAGGCCTCTTCCCAGAGCAAACACAATTACAGACTACTTCTGCCCCAGGCACAGGTATGTGAGCAGAAGAACAAGCCCAGCTGACAAAAGGGAGAGGGATAACCTCACCCCAGGCTAGAGCACATCATTGATTGAAGAGAAAAGCATTTAACAGCTTCAATCGCTACCTTCAGGCTAAGGGAGTAAGCCTCAATAAAGGTCACAGATACTCCAGAGAACACAACCAGCACCTATTACTACTGTCCAGCCAGAGAAATTACACTCAGTGAATAAAGCCTCTAGGGATCCCAACACCAAACCTCTGTGAACCAGCCCCTTCCCAACTCAAAGTCTTAGCAAAATGAAGAAAGGTCAGAGGAAAGGTAAATCCATAGAAAAAGTCTTGGAAGGAAAAGACCCTAACTCAGAGAGACCAGAACCTCTGAGGAGAATATGATCTGGCCTCCAGCAGAAAGACTTCCTTGAAGAAATAAGAAAGGAGTTTAAAAATCAAGTGGAAAATTTGGGAGTGACAATTAACACCTTGCAACAAGAAAATAAATCATTGGAAAATACAACTGGTCAAATATAAAATGAGAATAAATGCCACAGATCCTTAATTGGACAAATGAAAAAAAAATAATTCTCTCAAAACCTCAACTGGTGAAATGGAAAGTTCTTTCCAAAGTAGAATTGACCAATTGGAAAAGGAGTTGCAAAAGGTAAATGAGGAAAATTCCTCCGTTAAAAAAAAGAATGTAGTCTGCAGAAACTAATGACTTCATGAGACAGCAAGAGCCTGTTAAACAAAATCAAAAAATAGAAAAAAAGAAGAAAATATAAAATACTTCATCAGCAAAACCACTGACCATGAGAACAGGTCAAGGAGGGGCAACCTGAGAATTAGTGGACTTCCTGAAAACATTGAAGAGGGAAAAAAGTCAACTTAATATTACAGGATCTAGTGATGGAAAATTGTCCCGATATCATGGAAAAAGAGGGGAAAGTAGTTATTGAAAGAATACATCGATCCCCTCTAGAAAGAGATCCTAAAATGAAAACATCAAGGAATGTTGTGGCCAAATTCCAGAACTATCACATAAAAGAGAAAATCCTGCAAGCAGACAGAAAGAAACAATTTAAATATCAAGGAGTCACAGTAAGGATTACGCAGGACCTGGATGCATCAACATTAAGGGACAGAAGGGCCTGGAACGAGATATTCCAAAGACCAAGAGAGCTTGGAATGCAGCCAAGAATCCACTATCCCGCAAAGCCGAGCCTTCTTCTCAGGGGAAAAGATGGACATTTAACAAAATGGAAGAATTCCAAAAATTCCTGATGAAAAGACCAGAGTTAAATAGAAAATTTGGACATCAAACAGGAGGTTCAAAAGACACATGAAAAGGTTAAAAAAAAGGGGGGGAGTAAAAAAAAAAAAACTGCTATCCACTAAGTTGAAACTCGCTAAATCCCAGCATGGTGAAAAAGCTTCTCATAATTCTTGAGAACTGTAACTCTAACAGAGGGAATATACCTAAACCAGAAGTGATGGACATCCAGGACTTATCCATGAGACTGCTATCCAATGGGCTGAAATTGGCTAGAACCTTACTTGGGAGAAAGACTCTAATAACTCTCAAGAATTGTAACTCTATTAGATAGCTAAGCAGTGACGGATACTCAGAATTTTCTATGACTCAGATAGAATGATTCAAAAATACTAGCTCTTTAAAAAGGGGGACAGGAAGGAGATGGGAGGAGGGAGGGGACTGAATGAGGGTAAATCTCATTACACTAAGAGATACAAAATACCTATGGTAATAGAGGGGAAGAAGGGAGGAGATGAGAAACACCTGAATCATCTTCTCATCAGACTTGGCTCAAAGTTAACTTACACACATACTCAGTTTACTTAAAAAAAATCTAACCTTTCAAGTATTAAAAGGGGAAAAGGGGAGGGGGGACAGAAAGGGAGGGGGAGGGATAAAAAAGGGAACTAATGAAAGGAAGGGAAGGGAAAAGGGGAAAGGGGAAAGAAAGGGGAGGGGTGGATATAGGAGGGCAAACACACTGAAGGGGTGGTATTCAGAAACAAAATACTGGGGAATACTGATAAGGGGGAAGGGGAAAATACAAACAGAGGGAAGACAGCATGGAGGGCAATAAAGAATTAGTAATCATAACTTCATATTTTGCTGAAGTGAAAAAAGCAGGGGTAGCAATCCTTATCTCAGACAAAGCAGCTGCAAAAATAGATAGCGTTAAGAGATAAGGAAGGAAACTATATTCTCCTAAAAGTACCATAGACAATAAAGTGATTTCAATGCTGAATCTATCTATCTATCTATCTATCTATCTATCTATCTATCTATCTATCTATCTATGTATGCGCACCCAAAGGGATAACATCCAAATTCTTTGAAGAGAAGCTGAAAGAACTACAGGAAGACATAGAGAGCAAAACTCTACTAGTGGGAGACCTCAACCTCCCACTCTCAGATGTACATAAATGGAATCATAAAATAAACAAGAAAGAAGTTAAGGAGGTAAATAGATTGTTAGAAAAACTAGATATGGTAGACTTATGGAGGAAATTGAATGGGGATAGAAAGGAATATACCTATTTCTCTGCAGTATATGGATGGCACTTATAAAAAGTTGACCATGTACTAGGACAGTAAAACCTAATGATCAACTGCAGAAAGGCAGAAATAGTGAATACATCTTTCTCAGATCACAATGCAATAAAAGTCATATGCAATATTGGGCCAAGGAGATACAGACCCAGAAACAATTGGAAATTATATAACCTCATTTTAAGGAATGAGTGGATCAAACAAAATTATAGAAAAAAATAATAATTTTATCCTAGATAATGACAATAATGAAACAACATACCAAAACCCATGGGAGCCACTCAAAGCTGCTGTCAGAGGATATATTATATCTTTATTTTTTTTATTTTTTAGGTTTTTGCAAGGCAAATGGGGTTAAGTGGCTTGCCCAAGGCCACACAGCTACGTAATTATTAAGTGTCTGAGACCGGATTTGAAACCAGGTACTCCTGACCCCAAGGCTCGTGCTTTATCCACTACGCCACCTAGCTGCCCTTATATTATAACTTTAAATGCTTACATGAATAAATTAGAGAAAAGAGGAAATCAATGGACTAAATATGCAACTAAAAAAATTAAAGAACAAATTAAAAATCCCCAATTAAATACAAATTAGAAATTCTAAAAATTAAAGGAGAAATTAATAAAATTGAAAGCAAAAACCTACTGAATTAAATAAATAAAACCAAAAGTTGGTTTTATGAAAAGACCAATAAAATTGATAAACCTCTGGTTAATTTTATTAAAAGAAAGGAAGAAGAAAAGCAAATTGCTAGTATCATAAACTCACCACCAATGAGGAGGAAATTAAAGTAATAATTCAAAATTATTTTGCCCAACTCAATGCCAATAAATTTGACAATGTAAGTGAAATGGATGAATATTTACAAAAATATAAGGTTTCTAGGTTAAATGAAGAGGAGATTAAATACCTAAACAACCCTATCTCAGAAAAAGAAATTCAACAAGCCATTACTGAACTCCCTAAGAAAAAAATCTCCAGGGCCTGATGGATTCACAAGGAAATTCTATCAAACACTTAAGGAACAATTGGTTCCAATTCTATATAAACTCTTTGGAAAAATAGGGGAAGATGGAACTCTGCCTAACTCTTTCTATGAAACCAATATGGTGCTGATACCTAAACCAGGAAGAGTTAAAACAGAGATAGAAAATTATAGACCTATCTCCCTGATGAATAAAGATGAAAAAATTTTAAATAAAATCTTAGCAAAACAATTACAACAAGTTATCACTGGGATACACATTATGAACAAGTGGGATTTATTCCAGGAATGCAGGGTTGGTTCAATATTGGGAAAACTGTTAGTAATCAATTATATCAACAACAAACCTATCAGAAATTATATGATTATATCAATAGATGCTGAAAAAGCTTTTGACAAAATGCAGCACCCATTCCTACTAAAAACACTAGAGAAATAAATGGACTGTTCTTTAGAATAATAAGCAGTATCTATCTGAAACCATCAACAAGCATTATATTCAATGGGGAGAGGCTAGAGGAATTTCCAATAAGATCAAGGATGAAACAAGGATGCACATTATCACCACTACTATTCAATATCATATTAGAAATGTTAGCTTCAGCAATTAGAGAAAAAAAAGAAACTGAAAGAATTAGAATGGGGAAGGAAGAGATAAAACTCTCACTCTTTGGAGATGCCATGATGGTATATGCAAAGAATCTCAAGAAATCATCCAAAAATCCACTGGAAACAATTAGCAATTTCAGCAAAGTTGCAGGATATAAAATAAACTCTCATAAATCCTCAACTTTTCTATACATGACTAGTAAGATACAGCAGGAAGAGCTAGAAAGAGAAATCCCATACAAAGTAACCTTAGATAATACGAAATACATGGGAGTCTATTTGCCAAGGCAGTCTCAGAAACTTTTTGAAAACAATTATAAAACATTTCTCACACAAATTAAATAACATTTAAATAACTGGGCCAATATCAACTGCTCATGGATAGGTAGAGCTATTATAATAAAAATGACAATTCTATCAAAACTAAACTAGCTGTTTAGTGCCCTAACAATCAAAATTCCAAAAAATTACTTTAACGAGTTAGAAAAACTTTTAAGTAAATTCATATGGAGAAATAAAAAGTCAAGAATTGCCAGGAGCTTAATGAAAAAAAGTGTAAAAGAAGGTGGCTTAGCCCTACCTGATCTAAAATTATATTATAAAGCATCAGTCATCAAAACTATCTGGTATTGGCTAAGAAATAGAGTGGTGGACAAGTGGAATATACTAGGTGCAATAGCAGGAAATGATTATAGTAATCTGATGTTTGATAAAACCCCCAAAGACCAGCTATTGGGATAAAAACTCTCTCTCTTTGATAAAAACTGCTGGGAAAAATTGGAAGTTAGTATGGAAGAAACTTAGATTAGACCAACACCTCACACTCATTACCAAGATAAGATCTAAATAGATACAGGATTTAGACATAAAAACCAACACTATAAGGAAATTAGATCAAGGACTAGTTTACCTGTCTATGGAAAGGGGAGCAGTTTATGACAAGGAAGAGATGGAGAACATCACTAAAAACAAACTAGATGATTTTGATTACATTAAATTAAAAAAGCTTCTGCACAGATAAAACCAGTGTAACCAAGATCAAAAGGAATGTAGTAAACTGGGAAACAATCTTCACAACTAACGTTTCTGACAAAGGACTCATTTCTAAATTATCCAGAGAACTGAGTTATATTTAAAAAAAAAAGCCATTCCCTGGTTGACAAATAGTCAAAGGATATGCAAAGGCAATTTACAGATGAGCAGATCAAAGAAATTCAGTTATATGAAAAATTGCTCTAAATCATTACTTATTAGAGAAATGCTCAAATAAAAGCTTCTTTGAGGTACCACCTCACACTTCTCAAACTGTCCAATATGACCAGAAAGGATAATGATCATTGTTGGAAGGGTTGTGGAAAATCAGGGATACTATTACATTGTTGGTGGAGCTGTGAACTCATCCAACTCTTCTTTTCTTTTCTTTTTTTAAAATTTTTCCGTTTTTTTAATTTAAGATTTTATTTATTTTGAGTTTTACAATTTCCCCCCAATCTTACTCCCCCCCACAGAAAGCAATTTGTCAGTCTTTACATTGTTTACATATTGTACATTGATCCAAATTGAGTTTGATGAGAGAGAAATGATATCCTTAAGGAAGAAACATAAAGTATAAGAGATAACAAGATTAGACAATAAGATATCAGTTTTTCCTTTTCTATATTAAAGGAAATAGTCCTTGAACTTTGTTCAAACTCCACGGTTCTTTATCTGGATACAGATAGTATTCTCCATTGCAAACAGCCCAAAATTGTCCCTGCACTGATGGAATGAGCAAGTCCATCAAGGTTGATCATCACCCCCATGTTGCTGTTAGGGCATACAGTGTTTTTTCTGGTTCTGCTCATCTCACTCAGCATCAGTTCATGCAAATCCCTCCAAGCTTCCCTGAAATCCCATCCCTCCTGGTTTCTAATAGAACAATAGTGTTCCATAACATACATATACCACAGTTTGCTAAGCCATTTCCCCAATTGAAGGACATTTACTTGATTTCCAATTCTTTGCCACCACAAATAGGGCTGCTATGAATATTTTTGTACAAGTGATGTTTTTACCCTTTTTTCATCATCTCTTCAGGGTATAGACCCAGTAGTGGTATTGCTGGATCAAAGGGCATACACATTTTTGTTGCCCTTTGGGCGTAGTTTCAAATTTCTCTACAGAAAGGTTGGATGACTTTACAGCTCCACCAACAATGTATTAGTGTCCCAGATTTCCCACAACCCTTCCTACAATGAGAGGTGTGAGGTGGTACCTCAGAGAAGCTTTAATTTGCATTTCTCTAATAAGTAATGATTTAGAGCAATTTTTCATATGACTATGGATTGCTTTGATCTCCTCATCTGTAAATTGCCTTTGCATATCCTTTGACCATTTGTCAATTGGGGAATGGCTTTTTTTTTTTTAAAAAAACCATGACTCCATTCTCTGTATATTTTAGAAATGAGTCCTTTGTCAGAAACAGTTGTAAAAATTGTTTTCCAGTTTATTACATTTCTTTTGATCTTGGTTACAGTGGTTTTGTCTTATCTTGGAATAGGGTGTGAGGTGTTGGTCTAATCTAAGTTTCTTCCATACTAACCTCCAATTTTCCCAGCAGTTTTTATCAAAGACAGAGTTTTTATCCCAATAGCTGGACTCTAGGTTTATCAGACAGCATATTACTATAATTGTTTCCTGTTATTGCACCTACTCTATTCCACTGGTCCACCATTCTATTTCTTAGCCAATACCTGACAGTTTTGATGACTGATGTTGTATAATGTAATTTTAGATCGGGTAGGGCTAAGCCCCCTTTTTTGCACTTTTTTTTCACTAAATCCCTGGAAATTCTTGACTTATTTCTTCATATGAATTTACTTACAATTTTTTCTAACTCATTAAAGTAATTTTTTGGAATTTTGATTCGTAGGGCACTAAACATGTAATTTAGTTTTGGTGGAATTGTCATTTTTATTTTATCAACTCTACCTATCCATGAGATGTTGATGTTTGTCCAGTTATTTAAATCTACTTTCATTTGTGTCTCATCACTTTCAATTTGGATCAGTGTATACCATGGAAACAACGTAAAGACTTACAAATTGCCTTCCATGAGGGGTGGGGGGAGGGAAGTAAGATCAGGGGAAAAATTGTAAAACTAAAATAAAATCTTTAAAAAAAATTCAAGTAAGTGAGTCACCTCTAACATTCTGGGCTTGGTCACTTTAACAAGGCAAAACAAGAGTGGAGATCCTCTAGTTAGCTTCCTATGATTAAACAAAGTGAACTCACAATCTGTAGTTCATAGCTCTAGGGCCTAATATCAAAACTTATAATCACTATGGAATTCTAGCAAAATGATTAATATTGATTAGACTAAAATGAAGGTCTAATTAATCATCTATCACAATATGCAGGGGAGATGGCCTAGGAGAGATAGGTCACAGGATTTGGAAGTCATGGTATGGATCAAGAGGTTTTTAAACAAATACAGAGGCAGAGAAGAAAAGCATGTAGTTGCATAAGATTTCAGAATCCTTTAATGTGGAAGTAGTACATTTGAGGGTGATGAAAAGATCAATACTGTAGATGAAGTGGGGTGAAGGAGTGGGTTAAAGAAGTAAGGGTTAGCAATACCACTACTAGGTCTATACCCTGAAGAGATTATAAAAAATGGCAAAAATATCACTTATACAAAAATATTCATAGCAGTCTTGTCTATGGTGGCAAAGAATTGGAAATTAAGTGAATGTCCTTCAAAATAGCTTTAGGAAGAAGGGAAATGTATTGCCTATGGAATAGGTTTGGGGTGGAAGCATGAGGAGGCTGGTCTAGGGAATGGGTTTGTAGGATGACTTACACTGGGAAGGGCCTGGGGGTAAGAATGCCCACCACTGAGATGATGGAGCTCAGACAACAGCACTAAGTATCCTGGATGTAGGGGGTTGTTTTGGAGTACATTGAAAATGCCATCCCAGGCACTTGGTGTCTTCACTCAGGAGATGGGATATGCTCAGTGGGAAATGGAAGGTGCAGTGAATAAATACAACTGGAGTACCTGAAGGGAAAACTTTCAAATAGATTTCCCTGCAATTCTAGCTTGAATTTTGGTGATCTTGGTGAGATATACAGAACAAATATTATAAATGATAAAATAATTAATAATGATAATAGTAACTTACATTTCTAAATTGCTCTGTTGAGAAAAACAGAATTGAAGAGCTCCAAATACTC
This sequence comes from Macrotis lagotis, assembly GCF_037893015.1. Classification (NCBI taxonomy): domain Eukaryota; kingdom Metazoa; phylum Chordata; class Mammalia; order Peramelemorphia; family Peramelidae; genus Macrotis; species Macrotis lagotis. The sequence goes on along the minus strand of NC_133663.1, from coordinate 125,230,154 downwards.
TGCCATTAGTTTTCATCATCTCCAGTCAACCTAAGGAGTAAGTGATGGAGCTCTAGGAAATACAGTAGTCACAGAGGTGGGAGTGCAAAGATAATAATTTTGGGGGGTATCTTAACAAATAGCACACACTTATAAATTCCATTGCAGAAATTAAAGTGGAAGAGGACCAGAGAGAAAGATCATATAAAAGCTACAAGCCCTGTAATCAATCTCTCTCTCTCTCTCTCTCTCTCTCTCTCTCTCTCTCTATATATATATATATATATATATATATATATGTATGTATGTATGTATATATAGAAATGAGACTATAAGGATCAGTTAGGACAGAGAACCAGCCCTAGAGTCAGGAGACCTGAGTTCAGCCTCAGACACTTGAGACTAACTGGCTGTGTGACTTTTAGGCAAATCACTTAACCCTGAATGCTGGTTCTGGAGGAGAAAGTAAGGCCGGTGATTCAGTACAGCTCTCCCCCTGACTCTAAATCCAATTCATTGCTTGTTATAGTATCACCTCCTTGATGTTGTGGTCTTCTTTGAGAATGAAGGAGAAACATCATTACTAGAAGGAAAAAAAACTTGATCTTTTGCTGTGAGCAGTATTAGTGTGTTATTAAGCATTATTTAACGTTTCTACTAATCACTCAATCAAGCTATATATACACATACATATATAGATACATAATCCGCAAATTTTTCAAAAGATTCCATGTCATTTTTATAACTGCTGCTGAAAATGGATAATTATTAAAAAAATGAATAAAAGCTAGCATTGCTTTACAAATATCTCAGAAGGGAGAAAAGGGAATAATTTCCAGAAACTGTGCTAAGTGCTTTACAAATATTAACTCATTCAGTCATAACCCTAGGAGGGAGGAGCTATTATTATTCTAGGTTTCAGCTGACATAATTGAAACAAATAGAAATTATGTACCAAAACTGTGTCCCTTATGTGACAGCTAACTTCTGAATGTGAACTCAGCTCTTCTTGACTTCCTGACTATCCACTGCACAATGTAGCTGCCTTATAAACAAAAGGATTACTGATTTTAACTATTGTTCAAGTGAACATGAAATATTCAAGTTAATAAAACAATTCAGTACAACTAAGAGGGGAAGAAGTCTCAAATATTGATACAATGCAACCAAGTCTGAAAAAATTTATTAAAAAGAAGAAAAACCTTGAGGCAGAAATCAAAATAGGACCAATTCTTTTTTTGGCTTGGATAGAAAACAGTAGGAGTACATCAGAGGCTGTGATGATGGGTATCCTTCTCTCAAGTATGATGAGACTGAATTGAGACTATTATTTCCAGTTCTAAATGCCAGCAAGATGAAAACAAATTACAGGGAGCTTAGGGGGGAGAAAAAGTCAAAAATGATTACAGGAGAGGTATGAGTGAATTATGAGAAAGATGAAAGTGTCTAAATATGTAGAGTTTGGGTAAATGATGACTAAGGTTGTTAAAGGAGACATGACAACACTCCTCAAACATTTAAAAGGCATAAACACTAAAGATACAGAGAGGAGTAATTAAGTGTGATATCAGATTTTAACAAAGTAATATAATAAGACAAAATTAAGATAAAATAAATCTACTATTTTAGAGCATCAATCAGGATTGCCCACAAAAGTGTAGTAAAATCCAGAGCATTTCAAAATTAAAATTATACCACAGAGGAAAAAAGTATAAAAATATGCTTGAAAGTGAGTTGAATGATTAGGTGCTCCTCTCTATCTCTTGGTTTTCTTTCATTATATTTGAAACACCAATAGTGTCTTTGTAAAGCACTTTCTCAATCCATATGGGAAAAGATTATTTAGTTTCATACTGCTTAGGCATTATGTTAAACTATATCATGATTCTGCCATCTAAACAACTCCTTGACTATTTTCAAAGGTGAAATCACATGTCAATACATATGGACTTAGTGGTGATTTTGCCTGCCTTCTCAAAAAGCAGGAGGTGTAAGGAAGGAGAGAATTTGGAACTCAAAATTTTAAAAAAGAACATAAAAAATAAGTAAATCAATTAATTAAAAAACATTTAATAACGCTGAAAGGATGCATTGCAGCTCAGTGAAAAGTACACTGAATTTGAAGTCAGAGGACTTTCCTTTAAATCCCTTATTCTGTCTAACTTTGGGCAGTATAGTGAGGTGGAAAAAGTTTTTATTTTGTGTCATATGATTAAAATCCTGTTATCTCCAACATGATACAACGTTTTGGGGTTCTTTACTTGTAAAATGAGGATGTTAGATTAGATTACCTCTAATGAACCTTTCAACTCTTAAATGTGATTCAATAATAATAATAGGAATAGAAAATTCAAATGGTAAATATAAAGTTTTTGCTAAATAATTTGTAGATACCTCAGTCTATACTTTCTATAATTTCCCAATCTACTTTATTCCTTGCTTTACTTTTCCATTCTTTTCATGATTTTAAAGTGTGTGGGGGAAAACAATCTCAAAAGCTATACTGTCTCCAGCTGTTTCTCCCTCTGTCCATTCTCTTTCAAGGCAACTAACCCCTAATCCATTGAGTGTGATGAGATTTAGGGAAAAAGTCTGACATGCCTGAAGGTCCATGAATTAAGGGAAAATCAGCTTTTTACCCATCATTCTACCCAGTTTTGCTGCTGCTGCCAAAAGGAGGAGGGTAGGCTAAATTAGGGTAGTAGTAGAAATACAGTCAATCCTCACCTTTAATGGGGGTAATGTTTTGGTACAAAGGTAAAGAAAAAGTTAATGTTGATACATTGAACCTATGGGAAAGAGATTAGGTTTCCACGATCACCCCAAACTGTAATTTTTCTCTAAAAAATGTGAAAATGTATTTTCTACATATAACTCTTCATAACAAAACATTAATCTTGACAATATGCAATTTTCCTAATATAGTATCCATGACATAACTCACGAAATGAATACATAAAACAAAACAAAACAAGTAAGACATGAAACATTTTTCTTGCTAGCAATGCCCTAGAATCGACTTTTTATGTTAATGTCTCAGAAAAAAAAGATTCCTGACAATATTCACTTTTCTTAACACATCCATAGTATCACAGATTTCTCTTAGTCTCTTTTGCTGGATCCTTGTCTTTCTTCTGGAACCTAAATGTAAATGTACTTTTCTGCCTTCTCTTCTTTCCTCTTGCTCTCTATTCTGTATTCTTTTCTCTCAATAATATTCAACAAACCAATAATTTTCATTTCTATATATCTAACTTCCCTTCCATGTCTCTATAATGTTTCCTAATTTTTCTTGTCAGTTTCAGCCCTACACCTTCATCTGCCTGCTGGACTGCATGTGTCTGAATATCCAGGTCACACTTTAAATTCAACAAATCTCAACCTGAACACAAGTTCTTAAGTACAAGATTTGGGTTTTTTCCCCTCCCTATTCAACTATAGAAAAAGTAACCTCATAAAGATACTTAAGGTCCTTTCAACTCTAAATATATTCTACTTCCTTACATAAAAGAAAAAATATGATGGTATGAATATTCCTCCTATCTCAATATTTTTCTCAAGAGGCATAATTATGTTTCACGGTTTTTTTCAGCAGTACATTTATTTAAAATTATGAAGAAACAGAACAAACAAAACTCCATATATGGAATTGAATGACAAGGAACCTTAAACTTCAGTTAAGCATGGTAGGAAGCTAGGTAGAGAGAACTAAACCAAAAACAGTTACAGGGATTCAATCCTCTAGAGGATAACCAGACAGAATAAACCATTTCCAAACAGTTATCTGGGGTGATGTGATTGCAATTCTGCCTGGCATCTAGAACAGAAGACTACTACCTAAACTACTTTTCCATCTAAAAATGCACTTCTCTCTCTGGCTTCTGATTTTCCTGTTGTGATATTCTAATATTCCTCCCAATCTCCATGGTCATTTATCTTTTCAAGCCCAATTCAAATGCAATCTTGATGAATTTCTTGATCATCCTCAATTCCACAACAATCTTTAACTTAAGATTTTTACAAAGCAGTATCTTTTTTTAAAGAAAGATTTTACTTATTTTGAATTTTACAATTTTCCTCTAATCTTGCCCCCCCCAGAAGGCAGTCTGTTAGTCTTCACATTGTTTCCATGGTATGCATTGATCTAAGTTGAATGTGATAAGAGAGAAATCATATCCTGAAGGAAGAAAAATAAAATATAATAGCAAAATTACATAATAAGATAATGTTTGGTTGTTTTTTTTTTAAATTAAAGGTCTTTGGTCTTCTGTTCAAACTCTACAATTGTTTCTCTGGATACAGATGGTATTCTCCACTGCAGATAGCCCAAAATTGTGCCTGATTGTTGCACTGATAGAACAAGAAAGTCCATTAAGGTTGATCATCACCTTGATGTTGCTGTTAGGGTGTACAATGTTCTTCTGATTCTGCTCATCTCACTCAGCATCAGTTCATGCAAATCCTTCCAGGCTTCCCTGAATTCCCATCCCTCTTGGTTTCTAATAGAACAATAGTATTCCATCACACACACACACACACACACACACACACACACACACACACACACACACGTATATATGTATACCACAGTTTGCTAAGCCATTCCCCAATTGAAGGACATTCACTTAATTTCCAATTCTTTGCCACCACAAAACAGTATCTTTTGAAATAATTGATGATGCAAAAGAAGAAGAAAAGTTCCTGCCCTTAAGGAGCTTAGGTACAACAGGGAAACATATACATAAAAGGTAATATATAACAGATATCCAGTTATTGTGGGATATTTTCAGATATGATAGCTATCTATGTGCATGCTTTATCTTCTTCTGACCATGAGGTCAGAGCTAAGTCTCTCCTAAATGCTTCCTCCTGGTGGTGGTCTTGGTCCTCTCAACCAGACCTTACGTAGCTTAGAGTCCTCAACTTGACTACTGAACATAGTTTCCAAGTTTTCTTTTCTGAAAGCCAGTCTGTAAGCCAGGCAGTCAAATTTATCTAATAATTACCAAACAACCCTAGAGATCCAGGTTTCCTTTAGGCAGTCATGTAGAAAGGCAAGGCCAAGAAAAGGTACATGGTTCATCAGAGGGGTGGGGATAGTGAGTACTGGGTGGGGTTGAAGGCTATTTGATCTAGTTACCTGTTCCATCACATATCTTGATCTTTCATGTACAGAAGTAGCAATTCAATGTCATAAGTAGGTCCATCTCCTTGCATCCAAAGAGATATGTTTTCTAGTTTCCTTTTATCAAAATGAGTCCGAGAGTATTTTGATAATAAATTTTTCTATATAAAGCTCATGAAAGGAAAGGCCATGTAAAAGAAAAGAGCATTGCATTTAGAACAGAAGATTTCAGAAGATTTGAATCCCTGAGCTTTGGTAAATTACTTCTTTTCTGGGTCTCAGTTTTCTTATCTGTAAAAAAGGGAATTAGATACTGGCTAAAGTCATTTCTACCTAAAAAAATTAAAACAATCCTATAAAAACCTTCTTCTTAATGCTCCTTGAAATTATTTTCAAAAACAACTGGTGAAAGAGTGATACCCTTCAGCTGAACTCTAATAATATTATAATGTAAAAGTATAGCATGGTTTAAATTATGAAGTTGAAAATTCTGATTCTGAAAACAAAAGAGAAACCACCAGAACATATAGATATCTTGAGTATGGAGAGGCAAGAGGTGGGAATGTTTAATATTTAAGAAAACCACTGATAAAAGTTAGGGCAGAGTTTGATCTCAAGAGGCACAAAGGCTATATTTGAAAGTACACTCTGGATAGTGACATAAAAATGTTAACCAATTAGATTTTTCTCTTTAAAATGCTGAGCTTTTAAATCAATTTTACAGATTAATGATTAGTGGTTTAGTTAGAGTCTCAAACCAACATTTTGCAAGTACAACCTATTACTTAGGGTTCAGAAAATCTATGTTTACTACATACAGATGATTTAGTTTCATAACACACATTTCTCATTTAAACATCTGTTGACTTATTTCTGGATCAAATGCACACTGGTTTAACCAATGGAAAAAGAGAACAGATGAATAAGAATAGACATGTTTTGTGGCACTAACATAGAGAACATTCCATTCTCATAACTGACAGGCTACTGAACATACATACCTTGATTTTCCAGTAAATTTCTTTTTAAAATATTTCAATACCAACATCTCTTTAACATTTAAAGGTAAGCAAATTTCTTCACAGGTAAAAGCATGGACAGACTATTTGTCTTGGATGACTCTAGTACATTTTTGCTTGGGGTATGTTATAATAGAAAGAGCACTGGATTAGTAATCAAAAGATGTGGATTTTAGAACACACTTTACCATTCATTAGTTGTGTGATTTTGAATATATATTATTTAGTATTCAGGACCTCGCTCATCTCCTCATTTGTAAAATAGAGATACTGGATGACTTGTAAGGTTCTTTCCAGCTCTAAAATTCTATGACTCAATAGAAGGAAATAATCTCTAGGCTTTTTCCATTTCTAAGATTTTTATGAAGTGTAAAGAATTTTAAGCATGGAAACAACTCTTATATTGTATTTTTCATATATCTATGAAAAATGACCCCAGTGAAAATTCTGAATTTGTACCACAATAATTCAAATTGAAATATATTTCAGTGCTATTGGCAGATATGTAAATGTAATTTTAAATCAAAGGGAAGGCAAGAAAACCTTATTTTTGGTAGATATAGCAACTTTTTTCACTTTTGGTGAACTAAGTGAAAGTCACTCTACTTCTTACCAGGAGCAACATGTTCAAGAGTCAATAATCTTAAAGGATTATCCATCTTTTTTTGGATCAACTAAATGATTTCTTACAAATATACAAGAAATATGAACATTTTAACTTAAAATATCTGAAAGATTGCCTTGTGCATAAGGGATTCAACTAATTCCATTTGGTTCTAGTGAACAAGGCTGAGATATTAGAGGAAGGTGTATTTGTGCTCAAAATAAGAAACAAAAATTCTAATAATTAATAGTATATGAAAAATAGAATGGTCTGAATTCCCTGGAATTTGAGATGTTTAAGCATAGCTAGATGATCATTTGCTACAGATATTATCTAGAGGGAATCATGCTCTGATACATATTTTCTGAATTCCTTTTCAAACCCAAGATTCTATAAAAACATTTGACAGTAGGGGTTCTGAGTAAACAAAATAATTAAGGGAAGAGATATGATCTTTGGGGGCATTTTCCATTTCTAACATTTTTAGAATGTGCAGGGGCAGCTAGGTGGTTCAATGGATAGAGCACTGGTCCTAGAGTCAGGAGGAGCTGAGTTCAATTATGGATTCAGTCACTTAATACTTGCTTAGTTGTGTAACCTTGGGCAAGTCACTTAATCTCATTGCCTTGCAAAAATAAAAAAAGTGCAAAGAATATTACTTTTATTTTGCTTAATGTTACTGCTTATTTTTCTCAAATCTATTTCTTTTTTTAAGATTAAGAATCCCCTCCCCTCTCCATCATCAAAAGACTGTTTTCTCTCCTTACTCCAACATGGATTTGTTTTGCTTGACAAAACCAGGTATGTAGCCTGGTGCACAGAGCACTGGCCCAGGAGCCAGGAGTTCAAATTCAGCTTCAAATACTTATCAGCCCTGTGGACAAATCTCTTAACCTCTGTCACAGCTTCCTCAACTTTAAAGTTGATAAAATAATACCTATCTTTGTTGTGAGGATTACATGAGATAATATTTGTAGAGCACTAAACAAAGTGCCTGGGCATAATAAGCATTTAATAAATTCTTGATTCCTTCCTTGACTATGCTTATTGGTCATAAAGATTTAAAAATTGGGGGGAGAATGAAAAACTGGGGAGGCAAGAGGTACATGAGTGAGAGGAACACAAAAGTGAAAGAATATGAGTTGATGAGGCAAGGAAACAAGGAGGTTCCTTGGAAAACAGAAAAGTGTGACAGCTTTGGAAGTAGAGTGCTGAATGTATCATGTACTTTAGAAAATTCCAAGCTGTTCATAATGGAAATTCTTTGTTTCATGGACACTCTTTTTTTTTGTATGGGGAAATGCTCATGTTTCCTGCTGTCAAGTTCACATCAACAAAAACTAATTTTTTTAATTTTAAAAAGTTGTTTGTGCACCATGATTGAAAATATATCGCTTCTATTCTATCTCCAATGGCAGTATCTAATCATGTAAATGTTGCCAAATATAAAATTAAAAACCATAAACTCTGCAAAATCAAGAATACAACTACGAGTATTTCCCTTTGACAAAAAAATTTCTCTCAGTTCTTATCATAAGTATCTTCTAATCTAGTAATGAATATCTAAAAACTAAGGTTGGCACTGTGGGGATCTCATATTTAATAAGTCAATAAAAGAAACCAGAAAACTTAGACAAGATTAGTTATTGGCTACTATGGAAAAGGTCATAACATTAATGGTCACAAGAAAAGAACGCTATATATGGAAACATTAAAGAAAATAGCTTTAATATCAATAATTGTATAGTTAAGCTCATATAAAGTGCAAGGGGAAATTGTTTATTTCCATAATTGAGCCAGTATATTCCAGTTTGGTTTTGTGACACTTTTGCCTCTAGTGATTTCAAAGGGTGTTGGTAAAATATTTGCAGCAATATTCTTCTCAACAATATATAATTTTAAGTTAATATATATACCATATAATATATGGTACATATAGTTTAGAGGGGTTTCTGGATAGGAATTACAAAATCAAATATTTTACATTACATCAAATAATGTAAAGCATTATCACAATTCAAAAATATTGATAATCATTAGTTTGGGACCATTAAGATTTCACTTTGTGTGCTATATAGTAGTTTACTAAGTGACAACTTAGCCTAAAAGAATTAAGATAACTTGAAAATGGACTTCATTTACTCCCAAAGAGAAGTTTATATAGCATTGGAAAATCAGTGTGAACAATTAAATAATGTAATTCCTATGAATGGATCTGAATTTAAATGTACAGTATATGATCTGAATAGCCAGATACGATTTTTAAAAATTATTCTTTAACTAAGTATCTGACAAAAATTACATGTTTTGCATTATACAGTGTTGCAATTATTACGCTTATGCATACTCATGAGGAGAAATGGTCAGCAGATCTGGTTCTCTGTCTCAATAAGTATCATTCTCTCTTCTCTTGTATGTGCTGTCACATCACCTTTCAGATGATCCTCTGTAACTCTCGTTGCTTCTCCCTCCCACCCCAACTGTATTTTTAGTGGGAAAAACGTCCATGAAGTTGAGTGTTTGAAAAGCACCATGTCAGGATACAAGAAAAACAAGGCATTGCTCTTAAATCTGGGGACCATAATTCTTTTAGTCTAAAATTCTCTCAACTCTCCCTCATAATTATTATTTAAGAAACATTTGTAGAAGCTGAAATCTACTCTAAAATTTTAATTATTCCATTTTTACTGAAAAGCAACCATTTTCTGCATATCAAAAACACTGCCAATCAACCCTCTGTTTCTTTCTTTCTGAAAGGACTTTTTATGGTTACTGAAGCATAATTTAGAAGCAGTCTCTAAAACTGGAAGTAACATTCATCTAAATATGCTTGCCAAGTTTAAAAATGTTTTAGGAGTTAAACTGAAACATGTTGAAAATGACTCATTGTGGACCAGAATATACACTAGAGGAAATAAGAACTCATTTACAAGTGGGAGAAATATACTCACACTTCATCTGTGGTAATTCATTGGAATTCCCTTCCAGTAAACATCATATTTTAAAATAATCATGGAAAATATCTTACTTTTAACTGAAGTTTTATGAGTTGATTTAGGCAGCTGCCACTGCAAATATTTTATATGTATCTTTTTATAGGATATGGGTATAATTACCAAATTTAAATCAATGAAAAATTTCCCTCTAAAGCAACAAATCAGACAACTAAAAAGAAGGTTGCTTGTTCATTAGATATCCATAATTTGTTAAACATTATGTTTAAAGTACATGGATTGAAAATATCACTTATGACTCTGTGTCTAAGATATCATCTTGAAACCTATCTATCTATATATACATAATGGCCTTTCTTTTGCACTCAAAAAATTCCATTTATGAAAATGGTGAGCAGCTTAAATAGCACTCCCACCACCCAGTCACCCCCCCCCACCCCATTGTGACTTTGGATTTGTATTGATCTGTTTCCTTTCTCCCTGGTCTTTTCTGTAAACAAATATTACACATTTGTTATATTGAAAGCTGAAATAAGGACCAGTCTGTATCCATGCAAGAGAAAACTACTAGATCATACTTCATATGGGCACAATGAATGAATAATTTTGATCCTATTAGCTACATTAACTTACTATAAAGAACATAATGATATACATAGCTATGGACAATTGTTCTGCTGTCTAGATTACTTGATTTCTTTATGTAAAGCCTTATATATCATGGTAAAGTATGAGACATAGTCTCTCATATCCTTGAGGTTATAAAACAATCACCCTGAATTGAGAACTAAGTTACAAGTAAAGGAACTTAGATTTAAATTCAATTTCTCTATTATTTGTTAGCTATGTGACTGGATAAGTCATTTAAATTTTAGCTTCCTCAAGAACAAGATCAGGATTTTCTCAATGAAATATTGTGAGGATAAAATATGGGAGGAAATATAAAAACGTTTGAAAGTGATAATAAAATAACTATCATGATTAATTCTTACATGTAGCAGTTCATCTCATGATGATTTTGATTTAGTTCAATTTTGATCGATAAGAAGTTTTTAAATGCCAGGCACAATGAAAGCCCTGATGATACAAAGACAAAAACAAAATATTCTCTGCCCTAAAGGACTTTATGGTTCTGTTGAAGATATGGTTAAGGAAGCAAAGCTATATCATGCACACATATATGCAATCATAAAACATATAAGAGACAAATGCATAGAGTGGAAGGGTAGGAGAGAATTAAAAACTAGGACAATTGCGGAAGACCTCTCAGTAGTACCTGCATTTGTACTACCTATTTCATAGGGTAGTTTATAAATTAATCTTGAGAATTATCAATGCAAATACTTTACATGTATTTTTAATAGGACATCTATAAAGTCCTTACCATCTCCAAATACTTTGATGTTCTTAGATTTTCCTGCTTCAGTAAAGTTCATGCCATGACTGACTTAAGTTCCTTACCTAGGAAATTCTTTTTTTTTTAATTTTATTTTCCCCCAGTTACATGCAAAAACAAGTTTCAACATTCCTTTTAAAACCTTGAGTTCTGAATTCTCTTCCCTTCCTCCCACCCACTACTCATTGAGAAAGCAAAAGTTATTTGATATAGGTTAAAAAATGTGTAACCCTGAAAAATATTACCACAATAGTGATGTTGTAAAAGTAAACATACTCCCCCTAAAAAAAAAAGAGAAACCTCAAGAAAAATACAATAAAAAGAAAAAAAAGTATGTATCAATCTATATTCAGACAACATGAACCCTGTCTTTAGGATGAATAGTATTCTTTATCATAAGTCCTTCAACATTCTTTTGGGTCACAGCATTGCTCAGAAACACTAAATCATTCACAGATGATCATCCTACAATATTGCTGTTACTTTGTATATAGTATATTTCCCATTGCATCTGCTCACATGTTTTTTACTGAGCATCCTGTTCATCATTTCTTAAAACAGCAAAGTATTTCATTTTAATCACATACCACAATTTGTTCAGTCATTCCCTAATTAATGGACATCCCCACAATTTCCAGTTCCTTGTCACCAGAAAAGAGTTGTTATAAATAATCTTAAAACATATAGGCCCTTTTCTTTCCTGTTTTTCATCTCTTCTGTAATATAGACCCAGTAGTGGCACTGCTAGGTCAAAGGGTAGGTAACAATCTAGGAAATTCTTGCATGAAAATACCGGACAGCCTTTTCGTTAAAAGCAATGCCACTCAATGCAATATCAATTTTAATAATTTTATAAACATGACTTTGTTCAAAGAGAGAAGAAGGGACTGCCTTTAGTTTCCGCACTCAGTCTGCCATGTTGTTAAGGGATCTTGTGGGAAGGAAGTCATAGATTATGAGGCTGCCAGAGCTCCAGTCAGTCTGAGTGGAACAATAACTGGGGGTGGAGTGGCATAAGAGACATTTTGAGTGTGGTCTGAGGTTTGGAGAACTTCTGCACTGATGATTAAGTGCTAGTTAGTGAGAAAGGTAAAACACTAAAACACCCTTCTCTGCTTTTCTGGGGGGGGGTGTGTGGAACTGATCAGGAGAAAATGAGTTGATATAACCCACTTACTTTCCCTTCTACTCATTCCCCTGCTAGGGTGTTGGGGGAAGGAGGAAGAACTCTCTAGAGGTTTTGTTTACCTTAAGTTTTATAAAGATTTTATTTATTTTGAATTTTACAATTTTTCCCCTGATCTTACTTCCCTCCCCCCACCCCCCACAGAAGGTAATTTGTCCGTCTTTACTTTGTTTCTTGGTATACACTGATCCAAATTGAATGTGATGAGAGAGAAATCCACCTTCAGTTTTAAGCTTTCAAAATGAGAGAAACCTGTGGGTCAACAAAACTCCCCAAAACAAATTTTTAAATTAATTTTTTTTGATAAGGAAGTAAAATTGGACTCATGTTCCAGAAATAAAGGGTCATATTTATCCAGCAAATCAAAGCAGAGAACAGGGAGTCATATGAAGCCATAAATCAGATCATTTGTATAGTAAAAACATGTGACCAAACACCTAAAAGATCAACTTTAGATCCACTTGTGTCCTTTTTGTGAATGAAATTCAGAGCTCAGAAAGTACTTGGATTGAGCACTTTAAATTAAAAAAGCTCCAGACATCTGTCCAAAAGCTATCAAGAGCAATTAGGAAAAAAATAGAACTGCCAGAAGGAACTGGGGAAATTAGGACTAATGCAAAGACAGAAGCTAGGAAGAACTCAATTGAGCAATGTGTGGTTGATGAGGAAGCACTGCTGTGGCAACACAGAAACATGGGGTGCCAATTAAATGTACAGATCTCAAAATCTTTTTTTGCATTAATTCTTCTCTTTGAAAAAGAACCCTCCCTCCCCCCCAAACCTTGGTCAATGACTTCTATAAGCTCAATATTAATTCAGTGCTAGATAAATGGCAAATAGAGAGTAAAAAATATTAAAAACTCAGAAACTTATAGGTTAGTCCAAAGTGGCTTGCTACAGGAATAAATCATAGAACTACAACTTTTCTAAGCCAAGCAGCTGAACTGACTCAGTGAATAACCTGGAAAAATTACTTTTCTCTGACACCACCCCCCAGTTTCCTTTCCTTTAAATGCAGAGAAGTTGTGAGGATTAGAGAACCCACATAAAACATAAAAGAAACAATTTGCTTAAGAAATAGGTACTATATAAAGAGCAATAGTCTCTCTCATTTACTATTATTTAAGATTTACCAATGACCTACACAGTGGTTTAAGATAAATGTATTTTTCAAAGACAAATTTAGGGCAATTAGTATGCTAAATATTTTTAAACACCTGAAGCCTATTTGGCTGTGACAGCAAAAGAAGCTGATGTTTAGAAATTATCATGATATAACTCAACTCACTAAAAGCACAAAATATTTTTTTCTGTTTTAATCACAGATGATATAGAAATAATAATACATTCTTACATATGTAATAGACATAAACCCTAATATTACCATGTATCAGGGTGAGGCCTTTAGAAAACTGTCCAAATCAAATCTTAATGAACTGAATATTTTTGGTGTTTTTAAGAAAATGTAGCTATCTTCTATAAAAACCAATATTTGAATCAAAAAATTTTGGATCAATTTTAACCAATGCAAGATCTTCTTAGAGAAAATAGTGAAAACAATACACAGAGATTTATTAAAATGCAAAAATAAGCAATGTACCTTTTCCCTTTCTTAAGGGTCAACAAATATTCAATAGTTTTTTTCTCAGTTTTATTCTTTACCCCCCCCCCAATCTATTTTTGTATTTAAAGCTGTTGTGGATAATTGCAGGTGAAAAGAGGTTGATCTGTGTATAACCAATATTTTACTTCTAGAAAATATTTGTAGAGGTAGATGGAGATGAAGAGAAAGGACCTGTGATTTAGTAGGAAATCTAATAAGCCTTTACCAAAGTAGATCAACAATCTCTTTGTACTACTGAGTCTCAGTGGCAACTGGAGACTGGGCCCTTTTCTTCTCTCTCTCTCTCTCCCTCTCCCTCTCCCTCTCCCCCTCCCCCTCCCCCTCCCCCCCCCCTCTCTCTCCCCCCCTCCCCCCTCCCTTTTCACTTGGTGACCTCATCAAACTCCCACAGATTCATTTATCATCTTTATGTTGATCATTCTTAGATTCATTTATTCAGTCAATTGACTTCTTGTTTCCTATCTCAAACTGACTACAACTAGATAACTGGTAGATGTTTTAACTCAGTATTTTCCTAAATACTCCCTTCTTTCAAGCTTCTCGCTCACTCTGGGGGTACTGCCACCTCGATTTTCCACTCTCTAGCCCCCCATTCATATCCAGTCTGTTGGTGGGGTTGTCAATTTCACTTTGCAACATGTCTTGTCAAGCCACACGGACCCTGCAGACAAGACGGGCCGAGCTCCTTGGTCAGTGAAGGTTGAACCTAGAAGAATGGCGCAGGCTGACTGCTGTCAGTTATAGTTTTTCTAATGCAGATACACCCAGGGCAGTTGTGGCATTTCAGGTTCATTATCTTAAATATCAATGACCACTGTATTGCTGTCATGTAAGGGTCAGTAAAAGAAAACTCTGTATAACAGAATGCTCAAAAACAAACTAGTATAATAAAAAAGAGAGCCAAAGTCACAATTTCTATTCTCTTCTCCTAAGTTTTGAAAAATGAACTATTGAGACTGAAATCCTGCCTGAGCCTGAACACTCACTTAAAATGTGGATTTAAAAAAAATTTTACTTTTATTTTCAGATCCAAGTTCCCTCGTTCTCTCCCATCCCTTAGCCACTGAGAAGGCTTGTATATATGAAATCCTGCAAAATATTTCCTTCTTAGTCATGCTTGGATTTTCTCTTAAGATCTCTTTAGCAAATATTAATCTGATTTTAAAACTAAACCAGAAATAAATAATATTCTGAAACAAACATAAATCAATGTAATTCAATTTAAATGAAAGTTGTAGAGATGTCGAAATAGAAATAATTTATTATTTCAAATATTTCAAATTTATATGTTAAAGGACAAAAAAAAGGATAAACTATTTTTGGTATACCACTGATACATTTGTTTGATTTATTTAGAAATGTCTAGTTTTTAATTAAGCTATACTAAACACACCTTTGTAGTAATAATAATAATAATAACTAATTCTCAAAATTTCTCTTAAAAATTATGTTGGGGAGGGAGAAAATTTGAAACCCAAAGTATCAAAAAAACAATTGCTTGGAATATTATTGTTCTAAAAGAAATCATAAAGGGTTGGACTTAGAGAAGCATGGAATAACTTATAGGATCCGTTGCTGGGGGAAGGGAGTAGAACCAAGAGAACAATCAACAACAGCGTTGTGATATGAACAACCCTGATCGAAGCAGCATCTCTTAGTAGCCCAGAGAGCTAGGACAACTGTATTTAACTGGTTATGTACTATATTATCCCCAACCAGAGGAAGAAAAACAAAACAAAATACAAAAAGGGAAAAAAAACCCCATCTGAATCTGATGAATACTTTATAAAAATTATCTCTTATGCATCTCTTTCCCTTAATCCTAATTCCTCATGCCAAAAATTACTAATTTGTAAACATGTTTAACAAAATATGTATGTAAAATGCATTTACTATATATGTGTAGTCTTAAGTGGCTCAAATATCAAATAAAATTAGATAGAAAGGTTAAATTCTAATACTTTACAAATCACTAAATCTAATTTCATGACAAGATTCTAATATAAAGCATACTGCCTTCCACACAGCAATCAGTCAATATTTATTTATTGTGGTTTACCAGAATAACTTCTTAGACCTGCTACTACCAACATTTATACTTTGCGCAGAGTATGAATGATGATTACTTCTTTTTTAACATCAAAATTCCTTTAAGGGGATTTAAAACACACTGTTTTGTTTATATGAAATAAGGGGTACATTAACAAAATATTAATGTTTTAAAAAGTAAAAAAAGCTAATAGCCATCTTCAAGATACTTACTGTTCTAGAAGCTGATCATGTTTTTCTAAAGCATCTTTTTCAGCAGTGACTGCTCTTTCTTTTTCAGCCAGGGCATTATCTCTTGCTTCTCTCAGATTTCTACAGTTAAAAAAAAAATTCCAAAACTTCAGTCATGACTCCTTCTATAGCAATTTAATACTTCAGTACAAAACAAAAATTTTAAATCATCATTGAATTGGTTGGAACTAAGTCACAGTGGTATAATAAACCTCTGATCAATCTTTAAAGAGGATCTACTCTATTTTATATTTGATGTTAGAATTTTTTATAAACCTAAATTTTAGTAGTCTGGTAAAACTTAAGATGCAATATACATGTGAGTTATTTTCATTATTATGTTAAAGTGTATATTTAGGATGCTAATAATGCTAAATATTAATGATTAGGAATGCTGTGTACATAGAGGAAAGTATGTTGAATTTGAGGTAAGAGGATGGATATATATATATATATATATATATATATATATATATATATATATATATATATATATGTTTTTTTTTTTTAACTCAGAGAATGATCATTCTACCTAGAGTGCAGAAGGAACAAAGTCTGACTCTGATACCAAATCTCAAACCAAGAATTGAGGCCAGAAAGAATAGTAAATAGAATTCACACAACACTGAGAATAATCCAGAAGAGTGAAACCAATACAATTTTTTTTTTAGGCTTTTGCTAGCAATGGGGTTAAGTGGCTTGCCCAAGGCCACACAGCTAGATAATTATTAAGTTTCTGAGCCCAGATTTGAACCCAGGTATTCCTGACTCCAGGGCTGGTGTTTTATCCACTGCGCCACCTAGCCACCTCTGAAACCAATATAAATTTGAGCAGAATTTTAGAAATAATTTGGTCACAAGAGTATCTAGAAGATATGAAGCAAGAGCTCATAAATGAAATGAGAGCTTTGGAGAAAAGACTTAGAAGAATTATTAGTGTAGAGCAGAAGGTAGTTAACATCACCTAAGAAATAGACTCTTTAAAAAAAAATTTTTTTTTATTATATTTTTTAAGGCAATGTGCCCAAGGTCACACAGTTAGTGGTCCTCCTGACTCCGGGGTCAGTGCTCTATTCACTGTACCACCTAACTGCCACCAAAACTGACTCTTAAAAATCAAAATGAACCAAACATTATAACAATTTCATGAGGCAACAAGAAATATAGGACAAATAAAAAGATTTTTAAAAAAAGAAGAAAATGTGAGTTATCTATTATGAAAAAAATAACTCTCATAAAGATCAAGGAGAGATAACCAATCTAAGAACCTGGAAATTATGAACAAAGAGAAAAACTGGATAAAAATGCAAGGTTATCCCCCAAAGTAATCTCTCTCTCTCTCTCTCTCTCTCTCTCACACACACAAACACACACACACACACACACACACACACACACACACACACAAACACACTGCTCATATCTATTAGAACTAGGCTCATATCTATTAGAACTAGAAGTCAGGGGGGAAAATAAGAATCAATGAAGTCACTTCTTGAAAGTTCTGGTAATGTTATAGTAAAAATCTAGCGTGGGGAGGGAGGGAAAGAAATCAAAGAAAAAATACCCCTAGTGGCCAAAGGGTTCAAACACCGACAGACCATATAATATAACTATTATAAGATAATATATAACCATAATCAGCATCACACAAGCTGTAGTAATTGCAGCTATAAAGAAGAAGAGATTGTGGGATGCAATATTTTTCTTTTTCCTTTTTTAGGACTTTGCAAGGCAAATGGGGTTAAATAGCTTGCCCAAGGCCACACAACTAGGTAATTTTTAAGTGTCTGAGGCAGGATTTGAACTCAGGTACTGATGACTCCAGGGCCTGTGCCCTATCCACTGTGTGACCTAGCGGCTCTGAAATGCGATATTTCAAAAAGAAAAACTTAAAAAAATTAATAATTTAGGGGGCGGAGTCAAGATGGCAGCATGAAGGCAGGAATTTCCAGAAACTTGTTCCCCCAAAAGCTCCAAAGGCCATCAAATTATAACTCTAGCCAAAATTTAGAGGGGCAGAACCCACAGAAAGTGAGTGATACAATTTCCTAGTTTAAGACAACTCAGAAGTTCTGCAGGAAAGGTCTGTTCCACTAGGACAAGGGGTTGGAAAAAAACCTCAGCATAGCTGCAGTCACAGTACAGCACAGCACAGCACAGCACAAAACAGCTGGGCCAGGTGCCTGGGTCTGTGGCAGAGGGAGCAGTTTCCAGGCCTCTTGGTCCAGGTATCATTGGGGACAGTTAGGAAGAGTGGTGAGAGAACTTTGTCACACCAGGGTGAGTGTGGAGCAGAGCGCCAGCCTCAAAGCAGCCCCGTAGTGAGAATCGGAAGCAGGAGTCAGCAGAACTACCCAGACGAATCCGGAGTCAGCCCATAGAAGGTAAGGGGACTGGGAGAGATTGCAGAGGTTTCTCTGCTCTCCCTAGGGCAGGACTTAGCTGTATGCTCACATTCAGATCTAGGTTGCAGTCTGGGCCCCTACAACACCACCGAAACTGAGCAGGGACCATCCTCACAACTCCAGGGCAGAGGGGAGGGACTGAACACAGGCAAGAGAGCAGTCAAAGCCTCTCATATGAGCTTGGAGGAATTAAAGTCCCTGTGCGTTGTCCCCAACCCCCCCCCCCCCCAAAAAAAAAACCTTGGAAGTGTGGTAAATCAGTCATAGTCTGAGAAAATGAGAAAACAACAGAAAAAGAAGAATCTGACACAGTAGAAAATTACTGTGGTTCCATGTAGGATGAAAATACACACTCAGCTGATGACAAAATCGAAGCTTCTGTATCTAAAACCTCCAAAAGAAATAGAAAATGGGTTCAGGCTATGGATGAACTCCAAAAAGACTTTGAAAAGCAATTAAGGGAGGTAAAGGAAAAATTGGGAGAAATGAGAGCAATGCAGATAAATCATGAAAACAAAGTCAGCAGCTTAGTGAAAGAAATACAAAAAAAAATACTTAAGAAAATAACATGTTAAAAACCAGTTAGGCCAAATGGAAAAAAAGGCAGCCCACAAGGCAAATGAGGAGAAGAATGCCTTTAAAAACAGAATTGGCCAGCTGGAAAATGAGAGAAAAATGCTCTCTGAAGAAAATAACTCCTTCAAATGAAAAATGGAAGCTGATGACTTTGTGAGAAATCAGGAAGAAATAAAACTATACCCAAAAAACCCCCCAAATTAGAAGAAAATGTGAAATATCTCACTGGAAAAATAACTGATCTACTTTGAAAACAGATTCAGGAAAGATGATCTAAAAATTATTGGGCTACCTGAACGTCATGACCAGGAAAAGAGCCTACATTTCATTTTTCAAGAAATAATATAACAAATTTGCCCTTGAGATCCTAGAAGCAGAGGATAAAATAGAAACTAAGGGAATTCACTGATCACCCTCTGAAAGAGATCCAAAAGAAAAATTTCCAGGAATATATTATAGTAAAACTCCAAAACTCCCAAGTCAAAGAGAAAATACTAAAAGCTGCCTGAAACAAACAGTTCAACTACCATGGTTCAATGTTAGGATTACACAAGATCTGGCAGCATCTACATTAAGGGCTGGTAGGGATTGGAATATGATATCCTGCAAGGCAAAAGATCTTGGTTTACAAACGAGAATCAAATACCCAGCAAAAGTGAACATCCTCTTTCAGGGGAAAAGATGGACTTTCAATGAAACAGGGGACTTTCAAACTTTCCTATTAAAACCACCAGAGCTAAACAGAAAGTTTGATCTCCAAGTACAGGACTTGGGTGAACCAAAAAGGGGGATGAGGAACTTAATGATGTTGAAATGTTGGTATTCCTGCATGGGAAGAAGATACTGATAACTCATATGAACTTTCTCATTTATAAGAGCAGTTAAAAGGAGCATATGTAGATAAGGCACAAGGAGGAGCTGAATATAATTATAATATAGTAAAAATATGGAGTCAATGTGTGATGAAGGAAAGTACTGGGAGGAAGAGAAAGGAGAGGAAGAAGGGGCTAAGAATTTCACATAAGAGTCAAGAACAAGCTTTTACAATTGGAGTGGAATGGGGGAAGGCAAGGGGGGATGAGTGAGCCTTCATTCTCATCAGAAATGGCTCAGAGAGGAAATAACATACACACTTAAGAGGATATAGAAATCTATCTTACCCCAGAGAAAAAGGAGAGGAAAGAGATAGGATAAGGGGGAATGGGGTGAGGAAAGGCAGGAGTAAGTGACAGAAGAGAGGGAAGATTATAGGAGAGGGTACTTAGATACAACATACTTCTGAGCAGGGACAGGGTGAAAGGGGAAAGAGAATAGAATAAATGAGAATGGGAAGGAATAGAATGGAGGGAATTATAGCTAGTGATAGCAACTGTGGGAAAAATATCGAAGCAACTTTGGTGGACTTATGAAGGCATCTCGTCCCAGAGACAGAGCCCTTGAATTCTGAACACAGATTGAAGTACAATTTTTTCCCCCTCTCTCACTATTCTTGAGGTTTCTCATCTTTTTTTGGGGGGGGAGGGGGGTTTATGATTACTCTCACAACAAGATTATTGTAATAATATAAACAAAAAACTGTATAAAAATCCAACCTCCCCCAAAATTCATAATTTATCAAGTAAAGCAGAGTTTAAACCTTAAAGGGGAAAAAATTTAAGAGGACAGTTAAGTGAGAACTAAACAATAGTTATGATCATAATCAGAAGAAACAATTGGATAACTCACTCATAACAGAGTAGAGCATGACAGAGTGGATTAAAGAACAAACTCCAACAATGTGTTGTTTCAAATTCTATCTTATCAGCCCTTGTGTGAATTAGAGCAACACACAACCTTTCTAGGCTGCAGGTTCCTAATCTTTAATATGAGGGAGTTAAGTCTAGATGACTCTTAAGTTTCCCTCCAGCTCTGAATAGAGCATTCATTATATATTGAGTCTCAATTTCCTCATTTTTTAAAATGAGGAATTTCTGCCTGAAATCCTATGTTCTTAAATTTTTTCATAATTTGAAATTTCAACTAGTCAGTCCTGTGTCAAGGTAATAAAAATAATATTAATAATGTTGATAATAAGTGGCAATTATACAGAACTTTAAGATTTACAAGTACTTTCTTCACAAGGACTACCTAAAGGGTGGACAGTTTCTTACTGTTTCCATTTTCACGATGAAGGAATTGACCCTCAGGAGATTATAAATTTGCTCAGGGTCATCTAGGTGTTATTTGTCAGAACTAGATTTGAAACCACTGACAACAAAAAAAGTCGAGTCCAATTCTTTCTACTATATTATGATGCTCTATAATTAGTCTATTCTATTCCAATTACTTTAAATCTATAATCAGGAAGTAGGTATGGTATTTGATCACCATGGTCACTTCGAGGCTTCCTTCTCATGGTTTTTACTTATGAAACATTCTCATTTTTATTCCTGCCTTCTATCCAGTTGAGTTCAAATTTACTCTCATACATTTTACTAGCTGTGTAAACCTAGGCAAATTACTTAACCTATGTCTCCAGACATAGCACCCTTCCTTCTAGAATTCTTATTTGGATTTAATCAAACAAAGCACTCTGCAATCCTAAAGGTATTAAATGAAAGCAATGAATAGTATCCCATCTACACCTCGAGGACCTTTGCTCACCTTCATCAATTCAATACTATCTAACATGCTTATTAATTTCCTCATGACTTATAAAATATCACTGTCTGAGGTTCAAGGAAAGAATGGAGAGGGAACAGGAAAAACTGGAAAAATGTCTGAACTGTAAAAAAAGGGATACACAAAGAATGATTTTAGAGTAAAAATAAATTAAACTCATTATGTTTACATATAGAAATTTATATATGCCTGTTTTTGGTTAAACCTCATTTGAAAGGGGCGGCTAGGTGGTGCAGTGCATACAGCACCAGTCCTGGAGTCAGGAGTACCTGAGTTCAAATCTGGCCTCAGACACTTAATAATTACCTAGCTGTCTGGCCTTGGGCAAGCCACTTAACCCCACTGCCTTGGAAAAAAAAACAACAACCTCATATGGAGCATTGTGCTGAGTTATATGCACCATGTTTTAGAAAGAACATTAACAAGTTGGAGAGGAATTGAACAGTATTGTGGAAAAATTTGAGTCCAGTTCCTACGATATTGAATGAAAAAACAGGGGAAAGTGTAGAATATAATAGTGTTGAATTTCTGTTGCTTGTCCTTCATTCTGGAAGAGGACATTTCAGGTTAGACATTTTTCCAGGGATATGGGACCTACCTGAGTCTACTTTGGGAAAAAGAGTACCTAGAGAGCTCTAGGGTTCTAGGGGGACCTCCTGATATTCCAGGGAACTTACTTGTGTACTTGTTTTATCTCCTTGTAGATTACTTTTACCTAAAGATTTTAAAATGTACTTTTGTTAAAGAAATTGCATTATCTTAAGCCTCAAGCTTTGAGTGGCCCATTGTGCCAATGTGGAACCATGAGGTTGGGCCATTACCTTCATGCACAGGCTCTATCCTCCAGACAAATCTTTTCTACTTTGGTTCATTGACCAGGCAAATAGAACAAATTATTCTTCCCTCCTTCCTTTCCTTTGAAGATCAACTCAAAAACTAATATTAACCTGTTGAAAATCCTAATTCCTTAATGAGGTCTTTTATTCTTGAATAGATATATTATTGGTAATATCCCTATAACCTATTTATAAGCACCAGATAATTTTGATTCTTTTGATTCCTAAAAATAACAGTTCTATAATGTTTTATGGTTTACCAGGCACTTTCCTCAAAAAATAACAGGTATAATAAATAATAATGGGAGTAAAGCAAATATTACACTTTTAGAGATGTGTTCAAGGCCTTGAAAGATTAGATATCTTCTAAGGGTCAATTAACAAATATCAGAATCAGGATTCAAATTTAAGCTACCTGATTGTAAATTTTGTTCTTTTAATTTTATATAGATGATAATTTTATATAAGAATAATGAGATCCTTTTTACTTGGGGGGGGGTTGGATCTTTGATTTCATCAGTGTGGGGAACTCTCAGTGAGGAAACTCCATCCATGGAGGTAATTTGGCAACAGTTGTTTGTTTATACTTGTTCTTCAATAGGATCATTGACATCACGAGGGTGATATGGATAGGATATGAGTGGGGCAGAGTTGTATAACATTAATAGTTTGAATCTCCATTCTAGTGTCAATGAAGTACAATGGTAAGACTTTCAAAAGTTTAGACAATTGAGGATGGCCCAGGGTGACTTTGGCTTCTCTAAATTAAGCTATTTCCCAGGTTTCAGTTTGTCTAAGGCTACACTCTAGAATATATGATCTTGGAGAGTAGTCTTGGGGCACTGACTTGCCATGAGTACTTGACTGATATGAGTCATTAGAGAAGTATAGTACTACAGGAATTGAATGCTGTATATACTTTGAAAAAATTGCTTTGTTGTTCTTTTTTGTTAAGTTAAACAGTTTAAACAATAAATCAATCTGCAAGAATATATTTAGTATATGCCAGATACTATGATAACTCCTTTGATGTAAAGATAGAATTTATAATCCCACAAAATTCAGAGCTAAAAAGAACCTTGGATGCCATCTATCTAGAACCAATAAGATATGGGCAGCTAGGTGGCAGAGAGGATAGAGCACTGGCCTTGGAGTCAAGAGGACAGGAGTTCAAATTCAACCTCAGAAACTTGACATTTATTTGCTGTGGGACCTTGGACAAGTCATTTAATCCTGATTGTCTTGCATCCTGGGTCAAAGCATATCTGGCCACTGGACCTACATGGTTCTGATTGAGAAAATGAGGCTGGTGACTTAGCACCCCCCCAACTCAAATCCAAGTCATATGCTTTCATAGCATTATTTCCCTGATGTCATGACCTTCTTTGAAAATGAAAGGGAAAAAAAAAACAGCTGCAGCCTCCTGAGGCAATCTATTACACTTTTGTACAGTTCAGATTGCTAGAGGTCTGTTTTTTCTTATTAATAAGTTTAAATTGGGTTTTTTCTTTTTTTAAAAAATTTTATTTATTTTGAGTTTTACAATCCTTCCCCTAATCGTACCTCCCTCCCCCCCACCCCCCACAGAAGGCAATTTGTCAGTCCTTACATTGTTCCCATGGTACACACTGTTCCAAATTCAGTGTGATGAGAGAGAAATCATATCCCCAAGGAAGAAACATCAAGTTTAAGAGATAATAGGATCAGACAATAAGATACCAGTTTTTTTCCCTTAAATTTAAGGTAATAGTGCTTGGTCTTTGTTCAAACTCCACAGCTGTTTCTCTGGATACAGATGGTATTCTCCATTGCAGACAGCCCCAAATTGTTCCCAATTATTGCACTGATGGAATGAGCAAGTCCATCAAGGTTGAACATCACCCCTGTGTTGCTGTTAGGTTGTACAGTGTTTTTCTGGTTCTGTTCGTGTCACTCAGCATCAGTTCATGCAAATCCCTCCAGGCTTCCCTGGATTCTTGTCCCTCCTGGTTTCTAATAGAACAATAGTGTTCCATGACACACACACACATATCTATATCTATCTATATCTATACACACACACACACACATACACACACACATACACACACACACAGTTTGCTAAGCCATTCCCCAACTGAAGGACATTTTTAACTTAATTTCCAATTCTCTGCCACCACAAACAGGGCTGCTATGAATATTTTTGTACAAGTGATGTTTTTACCCTTTTTCATCATCTCTCCAGGGTATAGACCCAGTAGTGGTATTGCTGGATCATAAATTGGTTTTTTCTAAAACTTCCACTTAGTCCTTTAAATCCTTCTCTTGCGTGACTTGTCCAAGGTCACACAGCAAGGCAATTATTAAGTGTCTGAGGCTGAATTTGAACTTCCGACTCCAGGGGTGGTGCTCTATGCATTGCGCCACCTAGCTGTCCCTCTTTTTTTTTTTTACTCTGACCTATTCGTCACAAAAATCCTTCAAATCCTTCTCATTCACTGAGATTCTGTACTCTTAGAAGCTCTAAATATTTAGAAAACTGAAAGATCATTTAACCTGAACCCCAAAGATCATAAAACCCGAACCATTTCATTTTAGTAGGTGAAGAAACTAAGATTTACAAAGAAGTGGTATGCTCAGGACCAGAATTTAGAACCTTTTACACTACACCATATTGTTATTTCCTTCAAATCACATCAAGCCTTTGTGGAAATTTCTATTATTTGGAAGGTTCACAAGAAGGAAAATAAATTGGAAAATGTCTTTTGTATAAAAAAATATACAGTACAGAGTAAAAACATTTTTAAAAGAGAAGACAGGAAGAAAGGGCAAGCTCTGAAAAATCTTATAAAACTGCAAAGATTGAACATGAGACAAGTGGACAAGTAACAGACTGTTTGCCTGTCTTCTAAGCACAGTCAGAGGCCCAGGATAACCAGAATGTTGCTCCCTACGTGATATTTTTTTAAACACAAGAATTCATGAAGACTATTTGCTTTGGCATACAGAGGTCACAGTTTCCATTGGTAGGAGGAGTATTACACCAGTGAAACCACAGATCCTTTAAGTACTAAAGTAAATACCCATTAAACTATTCTCGCCATTAGAAGTAAATTTTTAGTGGATAATGTAAAATGTCATTACATACTGATTATAATGATTTCTTATTAAAACTACCCATTATATTTTACATATTAATGGCAATCTTAAAACAAATTAAACATTTTTATATTGTTCTTTTTCTAGTCTAGATGTTTATTCAACAAAATGATTAAAAAGTATACTAATTTTTATTTCTTAGAAAGAGACTCTACAAATTATTTCTTTAATACAAGAGTACCTCCAAACAGGTTAACTACTATAAAATGACTATCTTCTTGGGCCAAGCACCATTCCCAGTTACATATTAGGAACTCTAATATGTAGTAAACAGTAAAATAAATATCTAAAACAAAGTGAAATTATTATGGAAAAATAAATTTAAGCAAGGCAACCTTCAAAAAGAGCAAAAAAAAAAAAGAGAGACCAAAACAAAAACAATCAACTGCTTAGATCTAATAAACAAAACAGCAAAGAGAACAAGACCCTCTTAAGAATCAAGAATAGAATAGAAACTTTAAAATATAATGTAATAGAAAAATAAAATGTAATAGAAACTTTAAAAAGATATAAAAGTGGTATATTTTGATTTGACATTATATTGATAGGAAAAGTTAACATAAAAAAGTTATTATTTCATATAAAGGTGTAGAGTGTCTCATTAAAAACTGAATGCTTTGAAGGGCTCAAAGATAGTCTTATTTGTCAAAGACAACCTATTCCTCATGTGTTTTCTCTATATTTTACAAACTTCAAGATGAAAGTCTAGTTAACATTTATAAATATATAGAAGAGAATGAATGCTTTTTCCAATAATAGAAAAGAGAAGAGCTTGGGGAAAAATCTCCACAAAGTTAAAAGTAATGGAACTATCACCACAAGTATAATATCCAGGCTAGATAACTTTTCTCTTTGAAGACAAGGAAAAATTTCAAGACCTAGAGGATCTGAAACAAACTGTCAACAAAATATCACAGCTTCAAAGAACATTTTTTTTTAGTTTTTTTAAACTAATTTTTATTAAAGATATTATTTGAGTTTTACAATTTCCCCCCCAATCTTACATCTCCCCCCCCCGCCCCATGGAAAGCAAACTGTGGCTCTTTACTTTGTTTCCATGTTGTACCTTGATCCAAACTGGGTGTGATGAGAGAGAAATCATATCCTTAAAGAAGAGAAGTCTAAGAGGTAACAAGATCAAACAATAAGATATCTGTTTTTTTCTAAATTAAAGGGAATAGTCCTTGCACTTTGTTCAAACTCCACAGCTCCTTATCTGGATACAGATGCTACTCTCCTTTGCAGACAGCCCAAAATTGTTCCTGATTGTTGCACTGATGGAATGAACGAGTCTTTCAAGGTTGATCATTGCTCCCATGTTGCTGTTAGGGTGTACAGTGTTTTTCTGGTTCTGTTCATCTCACTCAGCATCAGTTCATGCAAATCCCTCCAGGCTTCCCTGAAATCCCACCCCTCCTGGTTTCTAATAGAACAATAGTGTTCCATGACAT
The DNA here is from genome assembly GCF_037893015.1 of Macrotis lagotis. Classification (NCBI taxonomy): domain Eukaryota; kingdom Metazoa; phylum Chordata; class Mammalia; order Peramelemorphia; family Peramelidae; genus Macrotis; species Macrotis lagotis. Next base: position 125,202,917 of record NC_133663.1, on the reverse strand, counting down.
ACATATACCACAGTTTGCTAAGCCATTCCCCAATGGAAGGACATTTACTTGATTTCCAATTCTTTGCCACCACAAACAGGGCTGCTATAAATATTTTTGTCCAAGTGATGTTTTTACCCTTTTTCATCATCTCTTCAGGGTACAGACAGTAGTGGTATTGCTGGATCAAAGGGTATGCTCATTTTTGTTGCCCTTTGGGCGTAGTTCCAAATTTCTCTCCCAGAAAGGTTGGATGAGTTCACAGCTCCACCAACAATGTAATGGTGTCCTGGATTTCCCACAACCCTTCCAACAATGATCATTATCCTTTCTGTTCATATTGGCTAATCTGGGAGATGTGAGGTGGTACCTCAAAGAAGCTTTAATTTTTTAGAGCATTTTTTCATATGGCTATGGATTGCTTTGATCTCCTCATCTGTAAATTGCCTTTGCATACGCTTTGAACATTTGTCAATTGGGGAATGGCTTTTTGTTTTAAAAATATGACTCAGTTCTCTGTATATTTTAGAAATGAGTCCTTTGTCAGAATCATTAGTTGTAAAGATTGTTTCCCAATTTACTACTACATTTCTTTTGATCTTGGTTACAGTGGTTTTATCTGTGCAAAAGCTTTTTAATTTAATGTAATGAAAATCATCTAGTTTGTTTTTGGTGATGTTCTCCAACTCTTCCTTAAGTCATTAACTGCTCCCCTTTCCATAGATCTGACAGGTAAACTAGTTCTTGATCTTTTAATTTGCTTATAGCATTGTTTTTTATGTCTAAATCCTGTAACCATTTGATGTCTAAATCCTGTAACCATTTGTCCAATTCTTTTTTTTTTAGGTTTTTTTGCAAGGCAAACAGGGTTAAGTGGCTTGCCCAAGGCCACATGGCTAGGTAATTATTAAGTGTCTGAGACTGGATTTGAACCCAGGTACTCCTGACTCCAGGGCCGGTGCTTTATCCACTATGCCACCTAGCCGCCCTATTTGTCCAATTCTTAAAGGTAAAAATGAGAAATACATTTCTTGACACAATCCATGTGTGGATTTGTTTTGCACAATTATACTTCTTTGTCACAAATTAGGATGTATCTTTATTACTTTGTTACAGGTTTGGGAAATAGTATAAAAAGGTAGGAAAGAATAATAGTGATGGCAAGAAAAATGTTAATGAATGTATAAAATACACAAAAACAACAGAAAGAGCAATAGGGTATCAGAATTAACCACGTTAAATTTACTATCCAACTAAAACCCAAGCTCTACAACAATAAAGATTCGCAGTTTCACATGCAATGCTTTTTTCATTCATCTTTAAATATGGGAATGATCATATTGAAGCTTGTAAAGTCCATATTATTGAAAAATGAGGAGAAAAAAAAAGACTAGGACCAGATTATGAAATCTATGAAATGCCAAATAGAGGCTTTATGTTGGAAATAATAAAATCACTTGAACTCATTTAGGAGGGGAGTGATGTAGTCATATTTATACTGAAGAATACCAATTTGGGAGCTGTGTGGAAATTCAATTATAGAGAGAACAAAATTGAGGCAGAGAAACAAATTAGACAACTATTGGAGTGGTGTCAGTGAAAGTGGATAAGAACCCAAAATAAGGTGTGGGTGGATATAAGAGATAGAAAGCTAGTAAGCTCTTTTCATAGGACCAGCCAACAAAATCAATCTTCTCTTTTTTTAAAATGTAAAACTAGTGTTTTTTTGTGAATAAAGATTATATTTGTCTTCTGAATAAAAATAAGGAGAAAAGGAAAATTAAGGAAAATTAAAATCATCCACTAAGAGGGCAAATCTCTAAAGTAAAGACATTTAGATTTGATACTCCTAACAAAGAAAAATTTCCCAAATATCGCCTCTTGTCTGCCCATTTTCCTTATGACTCTAAATCGATGGATCAAGATTGCAACAAGCTAGGGATTAATTGATTTTATAGGGATTTGAACCCAGGTACTCCTGACTCCAGGGCCGGTGCTTTATCCACTATGCCACCTAGCCGCCCTATTTGTCCAATTCTTAAAGGTAAAAATGAGAAATACATTTCTTGACACAATCCATGTGTGGATTTGTTTTGCACAATTATACTTCTTTGTCACAAATTAGGATTTAGGGATTAATTTGATATTATAAAGTCTAATGATAACTTCAGTTATAAGGCATGCAAATAAAAATATCAGAGGAGAAATTTTGTTGGAAAAGATAATTGGGAAATTCATGAAATCATAATATTTTAAAACTTGGAAGTGCCTTAGATATAATCTAACGCATTTATTTTACAGATGATAAAACTGAAAGCCAGAGAAGGGGTGACAAATATATATTCAAAGATATACTAAAAAAATAATAAAACAATTATTTTTGTATTTCTTTTTTTTTATTTTAGGGCAATGGGATTAAGTGACTTGCCCAAAGTCACACAGCTAGGGAATTATTAAGTGTTTGAGGCTGGATTTGAACTCAGGTCCTCCTGATTCCAGGGCTGGTGCTCTATCCACTGCACCACCTAGCTGCCCTGAAAAAAATTTTTAAATGAAAATTATTCATGAATTTACAAGAACACAAAACTTAAGGAGAAATAAACAAATTAAAGTATAAAATATAATTGTGAACTTATACATCCTACTTACAGAAATAAAAATATTTGAATGATAAATGTTAGACAAATCTTCAACATGCTCTTGATAATGATTTTCATGTTAAGAACAGTGACTTTAAAAAACAAGGCAGATCTTAGTGTGACTTGAGCAGATAGGCATGTGAGTTTAAGAAATGTGAAAATGCTAGATAAGAATAAAGACTTTTCTAATAAAAATAACTTTTATAATCATTTGAAAATGTTAATAAAATTTTGATAATCTTTATTTTAGAGAGAACCAAGTTATAAAGGTAGCTCTACAAATTTATCAACTCATGAGAACCTGAGTAACCACTGTGTCTTGTTTTTTGATAATAAACAAATGTGCACATACTATGTAGGTTTGGGGAATTTTTTCTAAAGGAATGATTTTTATACACTTAATCACTGTTATTCAAACAAACTAGAGAAATGAAAATGTAATTTTAAACAAATTAACAAATAAACTTGAAAAATAAAAAAATTTTAAATGAAAAAATAAAAAAAAATTTAGATATTAGGGTGAAGATAGGGACCACTGACACATACTATTTACACATGTCCATTAGGCTTGTGCATTACATGAAAAAGAAATGAAGTGGACATGATATACATTTAAAAATGAGTACTTAACCATAGCTTACATATAAATCTGAATAACTCTATAATAGATCACAAACCAGATGTTCAGAGCTGGAAAGATCTTAGCCAATATCTTGTACAATCACCTGACTTTACAGAACAGCACAGTATTGTGAGAAGAGTTGGGTTTGGAGTCAGAAGGTCTAGGTTTGAATTCCCAGCTTTTGCTACTTTATATGAACTCAGGGAATTCACTTCTCTGGGTCTCAGTTTTCTCATCTATAAAATGAGAGTTGGAGATGATCTTGAAGCTTTCTAGATCTACAACCTATTATTCTATGATATTAACAGTAAACTAGAATCTTGAGAAGCATTTTTACTGCTTTATGAATTAGTGATATAAAGTATTTTAAAAAATATTCCAAAAAATGTCCCACTTGCTATTGTGGCAGGTGCTTTTCCCTGGTCTCATTCTACCAGAGCTCTGCCAGTTACAGGGGTATCCCTGAAATTGTTTCTTCCCTAATGTTATCAGGTAGAACCTCCATTCTGGGCATTTTCACCCCTTCCCCCAATTCTTAAATTGTTAGTTTCCAATGATTAGGCCTCAGTTACATTTAAAAACTTAATTATTTTTTTTTTGTTTTCACCAAAGGATATTTAATTTAAAGATGAAGAATTTAAGTACAAACACCCCCCCTTCTCCCCCAATCATGCTCACCGCTATATCACTTTGATCCTGGGAGACTGGATTCAGATTTAATGCAGTTTCTATACCATAACTGGCCCCACTAAATTCAGATCTAAATAAAGCACTGATGCTGAAATGAGTCTTTATTGATGACTGGGTGCTTAAGGTAATTCCTTTAACCTAGATTTTAGATTGACTGGACATAAAACCGGCCCTGGAATATATACTCATGGATGTCCTTTTGGCTTATTCTCCTGACTCTTCAAAATTCACAAGTTTAGAATCTTGTTAACTTAAAACAAACGAAGAAATAACAAGACACTGTATCATTCAGATATGTTGATTCCAAAACAAGCCTGGCTAAGGTTTCCCTATCACAATTCTCTCTGTTCTCTCATCAGACATGAGACAAGGAGAACTCAACCAAGAAGGTGGTCCTGAGGCTGCTCTCCCCAACCAAGTTCTAGCTACACAACCACAGTCAAAGAGAAAGAGTTTCCTATTTACCATGTGGTTGGTATATCAAAATCATTTATAGATTGTGCATTCTCCAAATCCATTCAAAGCAATACCACTACACGCTATCGTAACCATTCTAGAAACATTCTTCTTAGTCTCTTATATGTGGGGAACTGCATTAGTGGAAGTCTGCATATTTTCATAAGGAATGAATTCATGACCAGTCATTCTCATTACACAAATTTATATGATTATAAACAAGTCCAAGAAATGTAATTCCATCAGATCTTTATTGTAGGATCATGACAAGGTCAAAGATAAAGAGAATCATGTTCAACAGGTAAAACAGGGTAGTAAAAATTGTCAACAATGGAAAAAGTTTATCATTTTCTTCTTGGAGATTAGTGATCCTTCTCTGTTGTTGCTTTTTGCTTCTTTTGTGCCAGAAGTTCCTTCACTTTAGTATTTTTGTGTTCTAAATCTGTTAATCTGTCTTTCATTTTTTAAAAAGAACTTCCATTATGGATTCAATGTTTTCTAATTTGCTAAATGGGTTTGAAAATTCTGCTTACTCATTTTATTGAAGAGGAAAATGGAATATAGAAAATTTAAGTAATTGACTTAAGGTCACAGAGTTTATAATTTTAGAGACCAGATCTGAACTTGAGTCCTCCTAATTCCAAGTCTAGGGGTCTTATCCACTAGGTCATACTATCTCTGACATTATGCACATTTGGTATATAGTTTCTTTTTTGGATACTTAAAAGAATCTGGAGAAAGTGATGAATTCATCAAATTCTTGATCACATACTTCCACAAGTAGAAGGAAAAAGCATATAAATATTCTGAAGGAAACTAGGCAGTAGAATGGATAGAACCTTGGACCTGAAATCAGAAAGACCTGAATTCATAACAAGGTTCAGGTCCCTGCTAGCTGTGTGACATGGGACAAGTCACTTAATTGCTTTGTATGATACTGTTTTCTGAACTCATTCCATTTTTATTTTAGATAAAATTTTAATGACATCTTTTGATTTTATATTTTACTCCCTGCCCCAAAAGTGAACTCTTCTTTTAAACAAATACATAACACAAACAGGTAACAATTAAAGTAACAAATATAGAGACTTGTCTTACAGAGTTCCAAAGTAATCCCCTATTTCTCCATCAAGCTAAGGGAACTATATTTCATTATCTGTTGAACTCATATGGAGCATCTCAAACAATTGTATTACTTAACATTATTTTGCCTTTTAGTAGTTCTAGAATTTCATGAAACTCAGGCTAACAATATGGTGCTATTATTTCTCTATCATTTTGATTTCATCATTTTAGATCAACTAAAGTGAACATTGTTTAAAAGTATGTTACTTATTTTATAGAATCATTTGTGATTATAAAAGACATTTTTTAAAATGACCATTGTTCTTTTTTATATGTAAATATTCCTATTATTCTAATGAACAAAGTAACCATCTATAAAGGATAAAATTTGAGCACTATCAGAAAGGTGGTTTAATAAATTTTCTTGGGATAATACTTTCTCAGTGCCAGAGTTTGCTGATAAAATGCTTTTTTTTTTTATTATGGAGAAGGGGACATTGTGATTACAAAATGAGATGAAATGTTAAGATCTTTGGGAAGTGGAACCACAAATTAGGCATTATTATTACAGTAAGAACAAAAACAACATATTGAAAACAGAAAAATATGACAGAAGAGTAAGATCTGTAGGTGAATATAAATCAACAAATGTGTTTGTCAAAAGGCTACGTAATGGTTGTTCCACAGAATGTGGAATTCCATTTTTAAGTAATTTTATAATTGGTCTGTTAGGTTAGGAAGTAGAAAAGGATACAAAAAGAGAGCTTTTAAGTACAATAATTAGTGTCATTCTAGTGATTTTTTCCCCCTTTCTCCCATCATAACAAAAGCTTTCTTGACCACAAATTATATCACTTTTCAAGCACCCAAGAAAAAGCTTTAATACTTTTTGCAGAAACTTGTTGTGATATAAAATAGCTTTAAATCCAAGTTTATTTATGGAGGTTAGCTGAAAAGTTATAATGCATTACAATTGAAGATATTTTGTATATTACTGGAACCAATTTTCATGATTTCCATTCGTCATTTTAAAAGTGCATTTCTTCGTTTTTGCCAAAAAATCTTTTTCTTTGTTCCCATCTCACCAGATAGCTTATAATATTTTTTAAAAAACCTTTATATGGAAAAACTTTAAGTAGCTCTTCTTTGTCATCTCAGTAAATTAAATTATTTTTGAAGGATATGCCTTTAAAAGTAACTCTTTACTTTCCACTTTCTGAATATTACAATGGGTAACAAGTTACCAGCTCACTTTTAAATAGGCATAACCCATACATATCAGTCAGTCAGTGAATATCCAGGTGAGTATCCACTTGAACGGCAGTTTCTCCTTGGTATTTTTTTCTTCTCTATTCTTTTCCATTTCAAATCCCATACTATCTAGATTCTCTCCTTTAATCCTAGCCCATTATTCTTAGGAGACTGGGACTGAAAACTGAAAAATTCAGATGTTCAGTCCTCTGCTCTATGCTACTATTGCCTCTATTCAAGCAGTGGTTTGGTATTTAGCCTTTCCTATTATCCTAACAGCACCCTTTCCCACTTGTTTATATATGTCCCCATCGTCACTTTGTATATTTAACTTTCTCTAGGAGTAACTGTGAAAAACTGGGAAAAGAGAATGGAGTGACATTGAAAAGAGTCTTTCTCTGGTGGTGCTAGCAATTATAACCCACTGAAGGGTAGAAACTATGAGACTGAGTTCTGTTTTCCATCTGACAAGAAGAGTCTTATTTTGAATAATTAAATTGTATAAGTGGAAGTAAGAATTAGGGAGACCAATTCCCCATCTGTGGAAGAACACAAAAGGAGCTTTTTCCCTTGTTATTCTTTGTACCCAAGAATTCCTTTTTCCATCCATCCTCTTTACACTTGCAGTTCCTAATCTGGTTGAATTTTCACAAAACACTACAAAAATCATTGTGTTAAAAAGTTCCTGGAGATTTAGTCTAACATCCATATTTATAGGTAAGGAAAATGAGAGTGACATGCAGTTATAATCAAGATTTAGCTTGATTCTGAATTCTTTAATATTATTCTCAATGACAGGAATAAAGGCAAAGGGAGAATACTCATCAAATTTTGGAAGAATAGTTAATAATCTTGTTAATAGTGTTAGGATATCCCAAAGCTCCTGATGGTCTAGAACATTTAAGTGAATCTAATGAGATAAAATTTAACAGAGATGAACATAAAGTCCTTGGATTTTTAAAGACTCAACTTTATATAACAGGAAAAGGATGTTAATTTGAAAAAGAATGAGAGTTTAAATATGCTTCTACATTTTTTGCTATTCAACACTGCATCAAGAGGGATGATTGAAAAGTTTACAATAAGATGAATGCTGAAAACTATCTTTGCCTGAAATTGGAAAAAATACAATAACATAAAAAAAATGATATGATTGCCAGAAAATCCTAATCCAGTCTTCAGTATGAAGAAGAAAGGCAGTGTTCAGGACAAGAGAGGTTACAATTCAGTCCAGTACAATATTGTGGTCAGTTGTGGAAATGACATTTTAGGGAGAACACTGATGAATTGTAGTGTGGCACAGATAAAGTACAATGATGAATTTTGGAAGGTAGCTAGATGGGCTTTGTGGCCTTGCTACATGAGGTTCAGCTTAAATGTTAACTTTGGAGTTTTAAAAACTTTGGGGTGACATGGATTCTACTACACTGTTGTAAAACACACATTGCCTCGACTCCTTGCTTACTGAAGGGGTATAGATCCACGCAAAACCTTAGAACTTTAAGATTTTCATGATTATTGGATTAATGGACAGGAAATGATAAGAAGAAAATTCAGAGAAAAGTCGAAACAAAAGGTTATAAAGGAACCAATATATGAACATTCTAAGTAAAATATGAATTATAAAATCAGTGAACTGGTTAAGATCAATAATTCTCCAAATATGTAGCATATGGTCCCTGTCAATTGTTGCAAAGGTCCCAAAATCCAAAGTTGTACCTAGCATTTCTATTTTCATTTTTAACCCCCCCAAAATAAATATTATCTCCTAAAGACCAAGTATCTCGCAATATGCATATTACTATTTAAAAATAGATTATCTCCTAAAGACCAAATATCTCACAATATGCATATTACTATTTAAAAATAGATGTATATGCTATTGTGTTAAAAATATGAATTTATTTAAAATCTTTATTCAGTTCATGGGAACTTCTGTTCATCTTGTATATTTGTAATCAACAGATACTACTAAAGAGTCATATGATTTACAACTAATATTGTGTGGCATGAGATTTTTTAATGTTAAAAGGGCAAAAACAGTCTAAAACTAATAATTTCAGGTTTTGTTTTGAGCTTGCTGTTTACCATACATACATACAATCAGAATTCTAATGCTAATCAAAGAAAATGTTCATTCTGTGTTAATTACACAAAATGAAACAGCCAAATAACATGCATTCACATACTAAAAAGACAGTACCATTTGTTACATTCATTAGTTGGCTAAAATGAGGTACTTATTTCTTATGAGAATATCCTGTAAAGCATTTTATAATGAAGTAAATATATGCCAACTATACTGAATTTCAAATAGTTGCACAAAAGATTAGAGATTATCATCTTTTGAAAGCATTAATGCTAAAACTCATTTAAACCTTTCAGGTAGGTAGATTGAGGAGAAGTTAATTAGATAATGGACCCATTCAAAATTAGTTTCCCTTATACCAGAATAATTCTAAGAACTAATCCTTTCAAGCAGCTTATCAAGTAAATGATATTTTAAATGTAATTAATATAATCAACACTTCTAGTAAACTGCTCTATCTTTTGTATTTCTTATAGAGTTAATTTTGTATGCAAATTCTATTTAATGACAATGATGGAAGTTTTAATAACAGAATATATTAGGTAACAACTGAAATAAAGAAGAAAGTTGCTTCTGATATTGCCAAAGACTTCTTAAGTCCAGGCAACTACAGGCAAAATTCATCTACTTCTTTTTTGGTCCTGGATTTCCTATTTATGAAATAAAGTATGCAGACTGAGAAGGGAACAGCTAATTTAGGATGTAAACATGTGGCTAAGAAGACAATGTCTCAAAATGGGATCTGAATTTCTGGACCAAGTATTAAAATATAAGAATGTCAAACTCTTGAATAGAAAGCTCAAAAGAATTTGGTCCAACTATATAACCAGAAAAAACTACATTGATGATGAATTCTTAGAGTAGAGACTATGAATTCAGTTGGATGGATGATCTCCTGAAAACACACACACACACACATCTTGGATAGTCATTAAAATTGGGGGGAGGGGAAGAAAGACGGTCTAGTAAAGAATTTTAACAATACATGATATATGGCCCATGTGATAAATGTGTGTTCTAGTACTTATCAAATGAAAGCTATAAGTGAATTCTTTGCAGTGAATTTATTCAAAGACTTGGTCAAGAATCACAAAGACTGATAAGGCATTGATGGGCTGCAGTCTGAACTACTTAAGAGAATACCTATATGTCCTCCAGAGTATTAAGGAAAAATGTACTAATAATTATAGATAGCCAAAAGTGGAATGGGCTGCCTTAAAGGACATACGATTCTTATTCATTAAGTAACCATTACTCTGGCATGGTATAATGAATAGAGAACTGGTTGTGGAGAGAGGAATATCTGAGTTCAAGCTCTGTCTCTTGGTAGTTCTATACTTAGTAGTAGTATAATCGTAGGTAGGTCCCTTAGTCTCTCCGGGCATGTAAAATGAGAGATTATGCTTCAAAATCTAATGATCCTAATAAGGATTCTTTTTTCAGGTATAGACAGGCTGGACTAGATGGCCACTTCCAATTCTTTGATTTTATTAGTGGGGTCCCGAAGAAAGAGAATCTATTGCTTTTCATGTGATCAAGTATACCATACAAGAGTGAAAAAGCGTGGCAAATGCCAACACCAGAACCATCTATGTGCTATAACACAGCCAAGGGAACTGGCAGAAACTGGCTCCAAGAACCAGCAGGTATGGCGAGACTACCAATGTGCTTCAGAATAGCCTGGGGGAAAGACATAAATACCCTACCGGCCTCAGCACACCTCAGACACCACCACTAGGAACCCAGTTCAGCATCAGGTAAACTGCCAGACTCCTAACAGTTTCTAGCAGCACCAGCTGCCCTTAACTCTCTCCAGACTTCTACAGTTTCAGCAGCACCAGCTACCCCCAAGCCTCAATGCAAGGGGGGAGGGGCTTCAGGGCAATATCAGTGCACCACCGTGCAAACAATGAGGACCAGCCATGACACCAGAAACCTGAGACTGTAATTCTTCTGCCCTGGGAGCAGAGTCTAAATTTAAAAGGATGGAAAAAGGCAAAATAAAGGAGAAAAAAGCAATTAAAAAAAGATTATGACCATAGAAAGTTATTATGGTGAACAAGAGGACAACAATGTCAAAACATCTATGGACAAAAACCCCAAAGAAAAATGAGAAGTGGTCTCAAGCTCAGAAAGAACTCATGGGACCATGGGACAGCTCAAATATCATATAAAAGAGGTAGAAAAAAACCGAGAAAAGAAATGAGAGTGACGCAAGAGAATTATGGAAAAAAAAGAGTTAATAGTTTGGAAAATTGCTCAAAATGTAGAATTGACCAAACGGAAAAAGGAAATATAAAAATCCACTGAGGAAAATAACTCCTTTAAAAAAGTACAACTGGCCAAATGGAAAAGTAGAAAAGTTAGTTGAGGGAAACAACACATTAAAAGTTAGAATTAGTCAACTGGAAGTTAGTGACTCTGCAAGACATCAAGAATGAACCAAACAGGGGCAGCTAGGTGGCGCAGTGGATAGGACACCAGCCCTGGAGTCAGGAGGAACGGAGTTCAAATCCATTCTCAGGCTGTGTGACCTTAGGCAAGTCAACTGAACCCCATTGCCTTGCAAAAACCTTAAAAAAAATCCCAACCAAATTCAAAAAATGAAAATAAAATGCAAACTATGTCATGGGAAAAGTAGGTGACCTGGAAAATAGATCAGGAATGACAACATCAGAACTGGACTACCTGAAAAATCATAATCAAAAGGAGGAACTAGAGAGTAGCTCCCAAGAAATTATGAAGGAAAACTTTCCTTAAGAAGGCAAAATAGGAATTGAAAAAATTCACCTTAGGAAACAGATACCAGAATAAAAAATTCTAGGAAAATTATATAGCGAAATTTCAGAACTATCAGGTCAAAGAAAAAATACTACACGTGGCCAGAAAAAAAACCAATTCAAATATCAAGGAGTTAAATCAGGGTAACACAGGACTTGGCAGTTGCCACTTTAAAAGCTCAGAGGTCATTGAACTTAATATTCTGGAAGACAAAGGAGCTAGAACTACAGGAATCACCTACCTGGAAAAATTAAAATAAGGGAAAAAATGGTTATTTAATGAAATAGAAAGATTTCAAGTTTTCATAAAGAGAAAATCAGAACCAAACCAAAAATATGGCCTCCAATTTCAAGAACCAAGAGAAGCATAAATAGGTAAAATGGGAAAAGAAAACAAAAGTTTTTACATCCTTACATGGTAAAATAATAACTGTAATTCTTAAAAATTATACAAAGGATGATGGTACAGGAATAATGGGAATTTGAGGGAATGACATAAAAACATTAAGAGGGGCAGCTAGGTGGTGCAGTGGATAGAGCATGGCCCTGGAGTCAGGACAATCTGAGTTCAAACCTAGCCTCAGACACTTAGCTGTGTGAACCGAGTTCAAATTCATTCTCAGGCACTTATTACCTAGCTGTGTGACCTTGGGCAAGTCACTTAACCCCATTGCCTTAAATAAACAAAGAAAAAATAAAAAAGAGAGACGAGTAAGAGGAGTACAATTGGTGCAGAAGGAAGGGAGAGGTAGGATGGGGTAAATTATTTTACATGAAGAGGTGCAAAAAAACCCTATTACAATGAAAGGGAAGATGAGAAAGTGAGGGATAAGCATTCACTTTTACTTTCATCAGTATTGGCTCAAAGAGGGAATAATATACATAATCAGTTGAATACAGAAATCCATCTTTCCTTACAGGAAAGGAAGAAGAGAAGAGATTAAGTAAAGGGCAGTAGGGGTGGTTGTGGAGGTGGTAGACCAGCAGCGAAACCTTGGTTAAGTAGGAAAGGGTGAAAGGAGAGAGGACAATTAGGAGGAAGAATGGTTGGAGGGAAATAACACAGTAATCATAACTGTCAATGAGAATGGGATGAACTCTCCCATAAAACAGAAGAATGGATCAAGCCCAGAGCTCTACAAAATGTTTTCAAGAGACACTTCAAGAGACATACACAGAGCGAAGGTGAGGGGCTAAAGTAGAAACTATTATGCTTCAGTTGAGGTAAAAAAAAAAAAGTGAGGATAGCAATCCTGATTGCAGACAAAATAAAAGCAAAAATAGCCCTAATTTAAAGAGTTAAGCAAAGTACCACAGACAATGAAGCAATGCCAATATTTCACATATATGCACCCAGCAGTATTCCAAATTCTTAAAGGATATCATTGAGGAGGAAATTTAGTGATCAAACAAGAGATAGAATTATATATAAATATAATACAATATAATATAATAAAATAATTATATGTAAAATATTTTAGTTATAGTAAATAAAAAAAAGCTTTTGCAAAAATTAAATCAATACAACCAAGATGTCTCAAACATGTAGAGAACTGAGTCAAATTTTTAAGAATATAAACCATTTCCCAATTGAATGTAAGCCTCAATCCCAAATTTCCATTTTCCAAATGCTCAAAGGCTATGAACAGTTTTCAGATGAAGAAATAAAAGCTATCTATAGGCAAATGAAGAAGTGTTCTAAATCACTTTTGATTAGAGAAATATAAATTAAACAACTTTGAGGTACCAAGTCATTCCTATCAGATTGGCTAATGTGACAAAAAAGGAAAATGATAAATGTTGAAAAGGGTAGGGCGGCTAGGTGGCGCAGTGGATAAAGCACCGGCCCTGGAGTCAGGAGTACCTGGGTTCAAATCTGGGCTCAGACACTTAATAATTACCTAGATGTGTGGCCTTGGGCAAGGCACTTAACCCCATTTGCCTTGCAAAATCCTAAAAAAAAATGTTGAAAAGGATATGGGAAAATTTGAACACAAGCTCATTTTTGGTGGAGGAAAAAAAACCAATTCAAATGTCAAGGAGTTAAATCAGGGTAACACAGGAATTGGCAGTTGCCACTTTAAAAGCTCAGAGGTCACTGAACTTAATATTCTGGAAGACAAAGGAACTAGGACTATAGGGATCACCTACCTGGAAAAATTAAAACAAGGGAAAAATGGTTATTTAATGAAATAGAAAGATTTCAAGTTTTCATAAAGAGAAAATCAGAACCAAACCAAAAATATGGCCTCCAATATCAAGAACTAAGAGAAGCATAAATAGGGAAAAAGGGAAAAGAAAATAAAAGTTTTTACATCCTTACACGCTGGAGAGCAATTTGGAACTATGTCCCTCTGAACCAGCAATATCACTACTAGATCTGTATCTCAAAGAGATCATAAAAAAGGGTAAAGGATTCACATGTATAAGAGTATTATAGCAGCAAGCTATTGATGGCAAAATATTAGAAATTGAGGGATGCCCATCATTTGGGGAATGACTGAACAAGTTGTGGTATATGAACGTAAAGGAATATATTGTGAAATAAGAAATTGCAAACAAGCAAATTGAAGAAAAATTTGTTAAGACTTGTACAAACTGATTCAAAGTGAAATGAACAGAACCAGAAAAACAATGAAGACAGTATCAGCTACAACTAGGGATGACCTAGCTGTTCTCAGCAACCCAATGATTCAAGGCAAGTACAAAGGACTCACAAAGGAAAATGCTATCCAAATCCAGGGAAAGAACTGATGGATTCTGAATGCAGACTGAAGCATATTTATTTCAATTATTTTATTATTACTCATGGATTTTTTTTTCCTTTTGATCTATTACTCCTACCATTGAGACTAGTATGGAACTGTTTTACATGACAGCACATGCACAAACTTTTTTTTTTTTTTTTTAGATTTTTCAAGGCAATGGGGTTAAGTGGCTTGCCCAAGGCATGGCTAGGTAATTATTAAGTGTCTGAGGTCGGGTTTGAACCCAGGTACTCCTGACTCCAAGGCTGGTGCTCTATCCACTGCGCCACCTAGCCACCCCAGCACATGTATAAACTTTATCAAACTGCCTATCACTTTCAGAAGAGGGGAATGAGGGAGAAAAAGTTGGAATTCAAAATACTGTAAAAATGAAAGCTAAAAATTTGCCTGGCATGTAATTGGAGGAAAAATAAACAAACAAAAAAATAGATTAGAACCAGACTGTGACAAGCCTTGAATGGCAGGACAAGGAATTTATATGTTAAATGACAGACTAAGGAATCACTGGAAGTTTGTGAGGGATTACCAAATTAGTAGAGTTACTTTTGCAGGCATGGCAAGAATGAATTTAAGAACATATACTAGAAGCTTATTTTATTCTTCTAGTATTAAAAAACACTGGTTTTTCCAATATGTTCCTATATTATATGTTGGAAGACTGAGCTTAAATTAAGCAAACCTGATTTAAAATAAGATTCACTGAAACGAGATTAGCCATTTCATGGTTCCAAGACAAATAAAACGATTATCTTATCAATTCAAAATTTTCCACCAATGATGTAAACCATCCATGCCATCCTGACACCTTTTCTTGTTGTCCCCCAAATGATTCCATTAATGTACTAGAAGCCTGCCTACCTTCCTTCCATTCCTGAGACTAAGAGAGTACCAGCAGAGCAATTCTGGTGATACACTATCTCACGTGAAGAAGTTTTTGTATATTTTTTTTGAGTTTCGACTGCAGGGTGGGATTCCCGCCTACCACAAGGCCTTGATTGCTTGAACAGACAATTTTTAGGGCACCTTTTCCAGCTCCTTCCTCACACTGGAAGGTGAGCAGTATAATCCTTAAAAGGACTGCTCAGACACCCAAGGGGCTGCTAAATCTCACTGCTGTTTTCAGTGAGGAGACGACCCCATGGCCTAGGCTGTGACTACAGCTCCCAGTGTATCTGTACCTACTGCTTCATCATTTGCCTGTAAAGTGGTATGGGTGGTATCTTTTGGTTTGCATGAGCAATGGATTTAAGTGAGGCAGAGTTGCATGAAGTCTTAGGCCTCACTCTCTTTTTCCAGAGTCATCATGGTCCAGTGGCAAGGCAGAGTCAAGACAACTAGTGATGGATCTAGATGAGTCTCTTCCTCTGTTAAAAGGAAGCTGTATTTCTCCCTTCTGAGTCTTTTCTCCTCTATAAACATTCTGTTTCTTTAGTAGACTCTCAAAGTCCTTCCCCATCCTGGCTACTCTCCTCTTCAGGACACTTTCCAACTTATCAAAGATCTTCTTAAACTGTGTTATTCAGAAGTAAAAGCATTTCATCTTTTTTTCCTTTATACATGCAGGCAAACATTTTCTCACCTCTGTAGTTCAGTCTTTCTCTTCCTCCAAACCTCAGCTTACCCTCTGTAGTCTTCCCTTATGCTTCGTGCTATTAACTTTCTTCAGACACACTCCAAGTATTAACTGATCTCTTTTTTACCCTTCCTCTTTTTTGTTTGTTTTGTTTTTTGTTTTGCAAGGCAAATGGGGTTAAGTGGCTTGCCCAAGGCCACACAGCTAGGTAATAATTAAGTGTCTGAGACCGGATTTGAACCCAGGTACTCTTGACTCCAAGGCCAGTCCTTTATCCACTACACCACCTAGCCGCCCCCCTTACCCTTCCTCTTTACTCCATGTACATGTCATATAACTCTTGGAGTATGTAAGCTCCCTGAGAGACTGTTTTCTTTTTTATGCCTTTGAATATAAAAGTTGTTCTGGAAAAGAGAACTAACAGTGACACCTACTATAATAATTTCATTCTAAAGTTAAATCAGGGAAAACTCATCACTACAAAAAAGGTGACCAAGAGTCCAGAAATGTTTGACTAAAAATTTGATGTAAATCCCAAATGGAGAGAGACAATTACCAATGTCAACATTGGTGGGAATATAAAATCATTTGTAAAAATTTGCTAATTAAGATTATAAGCAATATTATCTCATAAAGCAGGAAGGAAGCAATTAAGGTTAAAATCAATATAAAAAAAAGTAGACAAAAAAAGGAAAACTGGGTGGTATTCTCCTCCTAGAGAAACAGTTAGACAAAATGCAGTATATGGATATAACAGAATACTATTATGCCATAAAAATGATGAAATAGACAATTTTTGAAAAAATAGAAAACTGTTAACAGAGAAAATTATAAACTGATGCACAGTAGAATGAGAAGAAACAGGAAAGTCACTTATACAGTGATAATAACAATATAGAGAAAACAATTTTGAAAGACTTTAGAAGACTCAATAACGTAATGAAAGCAACAAGTTCATAAAAATTAAGATGAAACATCCCTCTTGACAGAGAAGTGGTGAATTTAAAATGAAGAAAGAGACATACATTTTTCAGAAAGGCTAATTTGTTTTTCCAGACTAGGCAGTTATGTATTAATGGAATTATTTTATTTTGTCAATGGGACAAATTAATTGAAAAGGGCTAGCTAATTGAAAAAAATCAAAATAAAAACTATTTTTAAGAGGATTGGCAAGCTATTTGACTGTGCTGTCATCACAAGGGTATTCAATGATATATAGAGGAATAGGATTCCAAATAAAAGAAAAATGAAAAAAACTCTTTTCCTGACCAACAGTAATAAAACAAGGTCCTATCATCACAATATCTAAAGTGTTTGTGAAAGGATAAAGAAATGGTACCAAAGAAAAACAGACAAGAAAAGTAGTTGGAAGAGAACTATGTTAGAGGTGATTTAACTGCAAAAGACATTGAGAATTGAGCTGAAAGCTATCTAAGGGGAACAGATGAAAAGGGTGGAATAAATCTTCAACTTTACTGATTAAAAAAAGTGTCTGAGAAAACATCAATATGAACATAAACATCAACAACTACTAACTCATATACTTACTCAACTACACAAAATTTTTCAGATGGTCACATATGTAAATTAAAGGACTGCTTGATGAAGACATTATAGAACTCTCTTCAACAATGGACCACATTTTTATCATTTCACAAGTGAATGAAAGTTGGAGATATAAGATCCCATTTTGGTAAGTTTGCCGATTTAAAAAAAATTTGATTCAGGGGGAAGAGCCAAGATGGCAGTGTGAAGGCAAGAATTCCTGGAAACTTGTTCCCCCCCAAACTCCAAAAGCTGTCAAATTATGACAAGTCAAAATTTAGAGGGGCTGAATGATACAAGAAAGACTGAATGATACAATTTCCCAGTCCAAGACAACTTAGAAGTTCCATAGGAAAAGTCTGTTTCACTAGGACCAGGGGTTGGAAAGAGCAGCAAACCAGCTTTCCAGCCTTCCAGGAACAGCCCATAGGGTACCTGGGTCCACGGTAGAAGGGTGGTTTCCAGAGCTCTTGGCCCAGGGATCACCAAGTACAGACTGAAGGGGTGGTGAGAGAACTCTGCTGCACCAGAGTGAGCACAGAGCACTGGTCTCAGAACAGCCCTGTGGCTGTTCTCAGAACTTGCAGTGGGAATTGGTAGAGCCACCCAGCACTTTCAGAGCTCCCTGCCCACAGATGGTAAGGGGGCTGGGAGAGATTACAGAGGTCTCTCTGCTCTCCCAGGGCAGGAATCTGCTGTTTGCACACACTCACAGATCCAGGTTGCTATCTGGGCCCCATACTACCATATCTTAGCAGGGACCCTCCTCACATCTCCAGGGCAGAGAAGAGAGGGCCTGTGGTCATCTACATCCCAGAGCATAGGCAAGAGAGCAGTCAATCTCTCATAAGTCCCAGTGGAGTGTCTCCCAAACCCCTCCAAAGTCTTGGAAGTGCAGTAAATCAGTCACAGACTGAGGAAATGAGTAAAGAACAGAAAAAGAAGAATCTGACCATAGAAAATTACTTTGTTCCCATGTAGGATGAAAATATGAACTCAGAAGATGACAAAGTCGAAACTTCTGTATCCAAAACCTCTAAGAAAAAGAAAAAATGGGCTCAGGCAATAGAAGAGCTCAAAAAAAGACTTTGAAAAACAATTAAGGGAGGGAGAGGAAAAATTGGAAGGAGAAATGACAGCAATGCAGATAAATCATGAAAACCAAGTCAGTAAAATGCTGAAGAAAACAACATGCTAAAATCCAGTTAGGCCAAGTGGAAAAAAAGCAGCCCAAAAGGCAAATGAGGAGAAGAATGCATTAAAAAAAAGTAGAATTGGCTAGATGGAAAAGGAGATAAAAAAAAGTTCTCTGATGAAAATAATTCCTTTAGATATTATTTCTCTCTTATCACATTCAATTTGCATCATTGTATACCATGGAAACAATGTAAAGACTGACAAATTACCTTCTGTGAGGGGAGGGAAGTAACATTAGGGGGAAAAATTGTAAAACTCAAAATAAATAAAATTAAAAAAAGAAAACAATTCCTTCAAATGTAGAATAGAACTAAGGGAAACTGATGACCTTGTGAGAAATCAAGAAACAAAAAAAACAATACCAGAAGAATGAAGCATTTCATTAGAAAAACAACTGACCTACCTTGAAAACAGATCCAGAAGAGAGAATTTAAAAATTATTGGGCTACATGAAAGTAATGACCAGGAAAAGAACCTAGATTTAATTTTTCAAGGAAAAATAAGCAAAACTGTCCTGAGATCATAGAAGCAGAGGGTAAAATAGAAATTGAGGGAATTCACTGAACACCTCCTGAAAGAGAAAAACTTCCAGGAATATTATGGTCAAATTCTAAAACTCCCAAGACAAAGAGAAAATACTAAAATATGCAAGAAACAAATAATTCAATTACTGTGGCTCTACACAGGATTTGGCAGCATCCACATTAAGGGCTCATAGGACTTTGAATATGATATTCCGGAAGGCAAAAGAACTTGGATTACAACTGAGAATCAACTAACCCAGCAAAAGTGAACATCCTCTTTCAGGGGAAAAGATGGACTTCCCTACTGAAACAACGAAAGTTTGATCTCCAACTACAGGACTCAGGTGAAGCATAGCGGGGATGGACAAGAAGGACTAACTATGAGGGACTTAATGATGTTAAACTGCTTGTATTCCTGCATGGAAAGAAGATACTGATAACTCACATGAACTTTGTCATTTATAAGAGTAGATAGGAGGAGCATATATAAGCCATGGCAGGGAGTTGAATATAATGATATAATATAGTATAAAGATGGAGTGAATGGGTAATAAAGGAAAGTACTGGGAGGAAGGAAAAGAAGAGGAAGAAGGGGGTTAAGTTATTTCACTTTTATAAAAGAGTCAAGAAAAAGCTTTTGCAACAGAGTAGAAGGGGGAAGGCAAAGGGGAATGAGTGAGTCTTCATTCTCATCAGAAATGGCTCAGAGAGAAAATAACATACACATTTAACAGGGTATAGAAATCTATCTTACCCTAGAGAAAAATGACAGGAAAGGGATGGGATAAGGGGGAGATGGGAAGAGGGAAGGGAGGAGTAGGTAATAGAAAAGAGGGAAAATTGTGGGAGAGGGTACTCAGATACAACACACTTCTGAACAGGACAGGGTGAAAGGAGAGAGAGAATAGAATAAGTGAGAGTGGGGAGGAACAGAATGGAGGGAAATACAGCTAATAATAGCAACTGTGAGAAAAATATTGAAGCAACTTCTCTGGTGGACTTATGATAAATTAGGCAATTCATCCTAGAGACAGAACCATTGGAATCTGAACACAGACCGAAGTATACTTTTCCCCCCTCTCTCACTATTCTTGAGGTTTCTCATCTTTTTTTTGGGGGGGGGGTTATGATTACTCTCACAAGATTATTATAACAATATAAAAAAATACACTTTTTTCCTGTCTCTCAAAAACATATTTTGATTCAAAGTATAAAATACTTCTTTGTACTTTCATTTATAATAAAATTCCTCTCATCCACATGTCAAGATCAATCAATATTCCTTGGAAGACTGTAACAACAGAAATAACTCTTTCGATGACCTTATGATAACAAACATAAATAATAAATGAAACAGAGAAAAGTATGCTCACCAAAAAGTACTTGTAACTGTGCAGATACAACATGTTCAGGCAAATAAGCTCTTATGAAGTGCTTACTACACAATGGATAATGTGCTGAGTACTAGGGATACAAAGAAAGCTCAAGGAGCTCCCATTCTAGGGGAGTGGACATGCAACTAAAACAGAGACGTCTAAGGCATAAAAGAAAAATGGAAAATAATCTGAAAGGGAAGGGACCAGCAGCAAGAAGTGATCAGGGCAGAAATCCTCCAGATGTAAGTACTCAACAAGGGTCCTAAAGGAAGACAGGAGTTGAAGATAGCAAAGAAAGACTGCAGCTTAGAGAGTCACATCTGGAGGATGTAGCCAGACTTTAAAGGAGTAAAGTCTAAGAAGCCTGGAAAAGTAGGAATGGGTCAGATTGTGAAGGTCTTTAAATGTGAAACACATATTTGGTCTGGGTGGTAATAGGAAATGTGGGGGTTACATGGTTAGATCTGAACCTTAAACATAGATTTGAGTAGGTAAAAGCCTTGAGTTGGCTGACAGAATCAGGAAGTTACTGAAATAGTTTGGGAAAGAGGTCATGAGGGTCTGAAGGGTGGAATGTCTGTGTGAATGTAGCACAGAAGAAATAAGGAATGAGTAAAAAAGTTGAGGGAACAAGTCTAGGAGAATGGGAGGTTAGTGATGATCTTGCCTGTAATTGGAAAGCTGGGAAGAATGGAGAGTTTTGGGGAAAGGATACTGAGTTCTATTTTGGACATGCTGAGTTTGAGGCAATTATATATCATTCAATTCAAGATGTCCAGGAGGTGCTGGTGTTAAAACATTGGAGTTCAGGAGATTCAGTGCTGGATGTGTGTGTGTGTGTGTGTGTGTGTGTGCGTGTGTGTGTGCCTGTCCAAACACATGTCAGAATCACTCACATAGAAATGATTGAGAACCTGAAGGGTTTATTGATATCCAAGTTGAGGAGTTATTCCATGAATGTTTCTCAGATGCTTTTGTTTGCACCTGATATTGTGTTGATTGCATCAAATTGTAATGTACCATAAAGACCCCTAAAAGAAATCACTCAAAGAAGTTTGGTCTGTCCTGAAATGATCAAATGGGTAACAATATATCTATAATCCCAAATTTTAGTCTATCTATATATCTGAATCAACATCTGGTAGAACCTGTTCAACAATGTAGATATATAACTGGGATAGAAAATAAAGAAGGATAAGAAAGCTGGGTCCAGAATTGAAAAAGAGGAGAAAAAAATGGCGTCTTGATTATCTTTAGAAATTAGAAAACACTATTTCTTACCCTGAGCTCCCTATTTACAGAGAAGACCCATATTTTCAATATAAACAAATTACTGGTACTGTTCCTCTCCCACAGTGAAACGTGATATAGCACTACTTTTGAAAAATCAAAGATAACTATCATATAGAGAAAACAATGGAAAGGTGTGAGCTGGCTGCAACACACAACCAACAATGAACTACAAAAATGAGATACAGAATGTCATGAAAGAAATAATGGGGCAGTCACAGGGACAGCTGGTTGGGTTCTCTGTGACCACCTTTTCGGAAGACTTTGATACAAGTTAAATGACATGCAAGTATGGATGGGTCATGATCTACCCTGCTGGAAGAAACTCTTAGAACCTATGCCCATGACCTATTAGACCCATGCTATTCATCTATTGATGTCAGTGAATGTTTGCTGAAACAAGCTGAATCACATAACAATAATCCAGGAACCACGGTAGCCTTTTCCATTTGCATCCCTGATGCCTAGTACAATGTCTAGTACATGCTAGACTCTTAAATAACAACATAATTGATTAACCAATTGATAAAAAGTAATGCCCCTAGATAATGGCCAATTCAAACATGACACCTGTGTGACTCGCTTTATGGGGCAGGTGTTAGAGGCATCTTCATGTTGTAGTATTAATAACTACCAACCCACAACTGTCTGAACATTAGTGGCATCATTCAGGAGTTTGGGGAAGAATTGTAATAGAATTGTTAAGCTGTTGTGTGGGAAAGGTATGCTGAAGCCACAGAAAAGGCTGGGCTGCCACATAAAGTGGCATCAATCTGTCCTCTTTGACTGGGGTTTGCCAAGTTCTACTTTTAAGTTATTGGCCACTTTTGACAGAAAGACCTTATTTCAAGAGTTGAATGCAATCATTTTTATACTTGAGAATATGTGTGCCTGAGACATTTTATCCCCCAGTCCCAGAGGAATATAATTTACTTCCTAAAAAAGTACTTTTCCTTTTAATTGAGAAACAAAATGTGATTTAACTGACTTTTGTTCTTACCTATTCTCACGTTCATACATTTCCTTTGAGGTGCTTCTAAGGTGTTCAATTTCTTGATTTGTTTTTAATTTGATTTGTTCAAGTTCATCACGGAGTTTATTTTCATATTCTGTTTTATAAAGGTCTCTATAAGTATTAGAAAAGGAAGAAAGTGAGAAATATTGCTATATGATAGCTTTTTCTCTGTGAAATATTCTAATGCACTGTTATAAACATTTTATATCATACCTTTTACAGAAGTTGGCGAAGTTCCATGAATATGATTTATAAAATTTTATACTTAAGATCTCAACTTGTTAAACACATTTGTCTTTTATTCTGAGTGTTAACATAAAATATTAATCATTTCTGTTTTGTTTCCTAATAATTTACTAATTGCACATATATATTACTACAGGCCTAGATATTCCTGCATATGATATATCTACATCTTTCATTTAAAAATAACAACTTGATAATTTTTTCCTTCAAGGGAAAAAAAAGAATTCTAGAGGATTGGGTTGGGGGGAGGAGGCAGAAGAGTTGCTGGACAGTGAGGGATATAATTAAGATATATTCCCATGTACCAGTACTTCTTTTTGGCTTATTATTAAAAAAAAAACTATTATTATAATAAGGGGTAGCGAGATGGCGCAAGTGGATAGAGCACTGGCCTTGGAATAAGGATGTCAGGAGTTTGAATTCAGCCTCAGACACTTGATAATTACTAGCTGTGTGACCTTGAGCAAGTCACTTAACCCTGACTGCCTTGCATCTAGGGCCATCTCCATTCATCCTGATTGATATCTGGCATTGGACCCAGATGGCTCTGGAGGAGAAAGTGAGACTGGTGACTTAGCACAGCATCCCCTCACTCAAATTAAATTCATATGCTTACATGACATCACCTCCCTGATGTCGTGGTCTTCTTTGAGAATGAAGGTTAAATATTATTACTAATATAGATTACATAATAAGGACAGCCTAATTTTTGCTAGTGACTAATTCATTTCTGTGGCTTAATGAAAATTCAAAAATAGGATACTCTATTTTCTTTAAACAAGAAACAAAAAAATGTCCCTTAAAACTATGTTCTTTTAAAATTAAAATCTTATGACTAGGTGATTTTAAAAGTTGTGTATTAAAATTAAATAAAATAGATGCAAGCTTGCTCCTGATGTCTTTGGAAAAGATAAGATTTTCATATTGGGGGAAAAAAGTGCCTAGAAAGATCATTTAGTCTAAAAATAGCTTTTAATCAGTCTAATGATTAAGTGGAGACCAGAAAAATAAAATTACTACCTTCCCCCAAAAGGACAATTTTACTTAAGAAGTGAAAAAAAGGACAAGGACAGAAGTAGTATATCAATATGTACAGTAAATAAAGTAAAACTTGCCTGGAGGTAACATATTTTTCGTACATTTCTTCTCTAGCCTTTTTGGCTTCCTCAACTTGAATTTGAAGTCTTTCAAGGCGATCTTCTTCATGAGCACAACGTATATTAAGTTCCATGTTTTGGCGATTAAGATATTCTTTATCCTTTTGTAGCAAAGTAAAAGACTGCTGTAAGGTTGCAACCTATGGACAAAGAAAGTGCCCAATAATTTATGTTAGACCTGGAAGTTCTAAGATATTTTATATATACACAGTTTTAGTCAGGAAAAATTTTTAAAAATTTAATGTATTTTTTGTTGCATTTTGAGTTCTGAACTGTTTCCTTCCCTCCCTCCTTTGCCATCTCATGACAGAGGCCACCATTTGACACAGATATAAATAAATACAGGCAAACTTATATATGTATATATATATATGTATATATATATATATATATATGTAAAAAATACATGTAAAACTTATATTATGCCTATTGCTATTCATTGAGTCTCTGAACATAGACAGCATCTTCCTTCACAAGTCCTTTGTTATATGGGTTGAATATTTGTAATACTCAGGAAAGTTTAGTCATTCAGTTATTCATTGAACAAAAATTGTTGTTACTACATACAACATTCTCTTTATTCTATTAATTTCACTCTTCAATATTTTGTGCAAATCTTCCTGTGATTTTCTACCAAAATAAACCTGTTTATCATTTCTTACTGCACAGTAGTTTTTTATCACAATTATATACCACATAACTTCAGCCATTCCTCAACTGATCCACTCAATTTCCAGTTCTTTTTCAACATAAAAAGAACCACTATAAATATTTTACAATGTATAGGTTCTTTTCTTTTTTCCTCTGATCACTTTTCTGCGTGGTAACAGGGTATACTAGAGTTTTATAACTCTTTGAGCACAACTGTAAACACAACAGAATAGCAGTATCCCAATTTTTTCATATTCCTTCTAACATTTGTCATTGTCTCTGATTATTTTAGACTTTGATTTAATATTTAAATATCTGACTGGGTTATTTTCCTTTTTCTTCTGTGCTTTCACTAACAGTGTAAAACAATTATCCATTTAAATTAGAAAACAAGATAATATATGCCTATGTTACAATTTCCCACTGGAAAACTGTGCAATAAAAAAACATTTTCTTAAGGAAACTACATTAAAATAACTTGTACTCTCCCCAAAATTTTCTAGGTAAAACTATTCTAAAAAGTTAAAGTGATTAGACCAGAAAGCTTACCTCTTTTGACAAGTCATTTCTTTCTTTAGTTTGTGCTTTATAAGAAGCTTCTAAAATTTCATGTTTTCGTCTAATATCAGATAATTCTTGTTCAAGCGCATCTCGATCACTAAAGAAAAAAAAGCAAATTGGGATATGTTTGTTACAGTTGCTATCATTTCTTAAATTCTGATTGTTCAGATTCAACCAAACATATAATTTAGTTATATGTACCTTGGTAATAAGGTACAAACTAAAATGATAGAATTGTAGAATTTAAAGGACTGAAGAGACCATAAGCACACTTCAGAACAATTCCTTTATTTCTTTTATCTTTTAAAAAATTTTTCTTTATTTCTTTTTTCCTTTAGATAGCTAACTTCTTAAATTTAAAAAAAAATTTTAATACAAATATTTTGTTTTCCAATTATACACAATTGTAATTTCCACCAATCATTTTTTTTTGGCAAGGTTTTGGTTTTATTTTAAACTCCACAGTTCCTTTTCTGGATACAGATGGTGTTCTCTGTCACCGATTCCTTCAAGTTGTCCCTGATTATTGCACTGATGGAGGGAGCAAGTCCATTAAGGTTGATCATCACCCCATGTTTCTGTTGGGGTGTACAATGTTCTTCTGGTTCTGCTTACTTCGCTCAGTATCAATTAATGCAAGTCTTTCCAGGCTTCTCTGAAATCCCATCCTTTCTGGTTTCCAACAGAACAATAGTTTTCCATAACATACATAAACCACAATTTGTTCAGTCATTCCACTACGATGGACATGCCCTCACAGTTCCCTCACAGTCTTTCTTGGGTGCTACTATAGGGAACAGAGCTTTAGAAAAATTTCTATGACTGTTCTGTTCATAGTAATTTCTGAAATCACAGCTTACCAATTTTTGGCTTCCAAATTTGGAGTTTATCCTTTCTTTGTTCTACATAAAAGCCGGAAAAGAAAACAAAAACTACAC
Organism: Macrotis lagotis; assembly: GCF_037893015.1. Lineage (NCBI taxonomy): Eukaryota > Metazoa > Chordata > Mammalia > Peramelemorphia > Peramelidae > Macrotis > Macrotis lagotis. Next base: position 125,176,505 of record NC_133663.1, on the reverse strand, counting down.
AGATCTTTATGCTGATTGGAGATAACTTCCTGTTATCAGTAGAATACTTCTTCCCACTTAGAATGGTAGAATTTTCCATAATGACAAAATTTAATATGCATATAATGTTATAAGTTGTATAATCTAGTGAGTAGATAATTACATTTTAGAGAGAGAGGAAGTTAGGATTAACTCAGGCCTCTTGACTTTAAAATTCATTTCTTACCTACTTCTTATTTCTATTTCTGGATATTTCTAAAAGGGAATGGCTCTATTTTGTGAAGATAATAAAGCAACCACTTGGCAATTCCTTCAGTTCATTAAGATAGCCTAAAGTGTCAGAATTATCTTTTAAAAACTCTATTCTCTTATTAGAAATGAATATTTTAAACCAAAATCAATAATTTTTCAAAACATATTTTACACACTTGACTTATTGAAATAATATTTTTAACACATGGCATATCATTTATATTCTTTCCTTCTAAAACCTTATAATATTTTAAAATATAAGGTAGAAAGTCAAATAAATTAAAATTCCAGAGGCACACAAACATCTAAAACTACTAAGAAAATACACAGCAGCAAAATTGTAAGGTAAAAGAATGTACTAATTACATTAATCAGTAACTTTTGAGTGGAGGAGCTGTTAAAAAGTAAATTACCTATCAAAACTGATGGTGGCAAAATTATTAGTCCAATGAAGATAAATGTTTCTTGGGAGTTTAATTTTTAAAAGTGATATGAAGACTTGAGAGCAAATGTTTTGTTTGGAAAGGCACTTCAAGATTCGCTAAGATCTCTACTATTTGTTCCTGAAGTACATACTCTTCCCAGGTCACCAAATATTCTCTCTATCCCATATTAGACTGAGGGCTTATATTTCCATCTCCAGCACTTAGCACAATATCTAGCATACAGTTAATGCTTAATAAAGATTTTTTTCAATCAACTAAAAATGACACCATAGAAGATGATGAATTAAAGGAGTTAATGATTCATAAGAGAATGTAGATAAAATGACAACGAATTCATGCGGTTTAGGAAATTTAACATAAACCATTTAATTAATCCAAAAAATTAACCAAAAACTCAAAATGCAGAATGGAACTTTCTTCCAATGAGAGTAGGAAAGGGAGATGGAAGGGAAACTAAATGTTTGTTAATTGAAATAAAAGTTTAAAAATAATTAAATAAAGACTACATTTTTTTTCCTGTAGTTTCTAATTCTTCACGACCTTACATGGGTTTTCTTGGCAAACATACTGGAGTGGTTGGCCATTTTCTTCACCAGTGCGTTCCCATTTTATAGATGAGGAACTGAGACAAACAGAGGTTAAGTGACTAACCCAGGGTCATACAACTGATAGGTATAACAGACCCGATTTAAACTCATGAAGATGTCTTCTTCCTGACTCCAGGTCAGGCACCCTATCCACTTTGACAGCTATCTACTCTTCAACTTCACAAAACTTCAAGCCTTAAGATAAACAGGATATTCTTACCTTTTTACCTTATCATAGTTCTCTTGCCTGTAGTCACCTTGCTGAATTAACTGTTTTGTATCTGCTAATTCCAATGCCAAACGCTGGCATCTAACCTGAAGTTCAGAATGATTTCTTCGCTCATCCTCATAAGTCTATATAAATTAAAAATTATAGAGTGAAACATTTCAGACAGAATGTAAATCAGTTCTGTATTAAATCATTTTTAAAGTAAAGAATGCTTTTGCAATTAAAACACAACTTCTAATGTTTCTCTTTTGGGATTTAAGGCCTTCATATAAAAAATTTACAATACACAAATTTTTTTTTAGTTTTTTTTAAAACATTTTACTTTTTATGCCTAAGTAATTTCTTTTTAATCCATGTCCCCAAGTATCATCAGAATGAACTTGCTTTTGTTACAAAGAAAAAACACAAGCAAAAAGAACAGACATAGCAGCATCTAATAACTTATAACACTTGTAGTTTGGCTGTAGTTTTCCATCTCCTTATGAAAAGAGGGAGATATATTTCATTATTAATGTCTGAGCCCAAGCCTGGTCATTACAATTAATCAGATTTCAAATCGCTTTTACTTGTTTTTGTTATGTATATGATTTTTAAAAACTCTACTCCCTTCTTATTCACAGATTACTAGAATTTGGAGTTCAAAGGGATCTTGATGGACATCTAGTTCAAGTCTTACCAAAAAGGAATTTCTATTATAACAAAACATGACTCAACTTCTGTCTTAAAGTCCTACTGTGAAAAAGATCCTATACTCAAGCAAGGACTTGTAATCAGTCACAATTTATTCAAACACTACCTAATTTGTTTCTAGTTTTATGCTAACAAAAAAGAGTAGCTATGTATGTAGGGAGTTTTAACTCAATCTCTAATCCTGTTATGGTATATGATGTGATTGCTCTCATATAAGTGCAAATGATCTTCTCCAAAGTTTGTCTAATTCATAGTGTACTTGTCTTTCTACATCTTCTCCTACAAAGACAATTTCTATGTTTGGCCATTTTTAGAATTTTGAGGAACATAAGATAAAATTTCAGAATTAATTTCATTTGAATTATATTAGTGCAGATTTGGAATAGTCTCCCATAAAATTGCTGATAATTTGCAATTAATGCCTCCCCTCTACCCACCACCCCCAGTCCACTATTTATTCATAACCCTTGATCAATGATCTTCAATTATCTACTGGACAATGACTCTGTTCTCAGGCAGGGTATTCCAAGTTTTAGAGAATTTTTAGTGGAGATTTTTGGGATACACTATATATCTGATGCCTATATATCCTGAATATCAGTTTCTTATAAGAGATAATAATGCACAGATAATAGAATCAGAGATCACTTATTTTGGGGGTTCTTAAACTGGGATCTATGAACTTCAAAAAAATTTTGTTTCTGCTAACCGCATTTCGGTTCCTTTTTGTAGTCCTATGCATTTAAAAAAAAAATTGAGGGGGCAGCTGGGTAGAGCAATGGATAGAGCACCGGCCCTGGAGTCAAGAGGACCTGAGTTCAAATCTGGCCTCAGACATTTAACAATTGCCTAGTTGTGTGACCCTGGGCAAGTCACTTAATCCCATTGTCTTAAGTAAAACGAAAAAAAATTTAAAAGTGGTTCATTAGGGTTTTACCAGACATCCAAAGAGGTCTATGATCTAGACCCTGATAGCCTCATTTTAGAGATAAGAAAAGGAAGGTCTAGAAAAATGAGGTTTGAAACAGTTTTCTTTTTCCTTTCCCGAAGTTCATTTTCCTTGTATTTCCAGATTGGAGCAGTAAAAGGGAAGGGGATTTCTTGTTCTAGCTCTCCCACTCCAAGAGCAGTTAGCAGTGACTTGAAAGAGATATGCATGCCAAGTGACCTATGCATGTCCAGGACAGCTCAAGAGGATAATGGCTAGGCTTCTAGTTTTTAAATACCTTGTTTAAACTATTTTCTTTTATGAGCACTGATCAGACTAGAATTTCTGAAAGTGGTTTTTTTTTAATTCCCACTCTCAGTTTAAAAGTTTCCAAGATAATTAGTTTATTTGCATTCAAGAGTCGGGAATTGGCCTCCTGGACTTCCTTAACTTTTTTTTAATTTCATAACTTTCTTAGAGAAAGAAGAGTATATTCAAAAGAAAACTACCCTTTAGTTTAAGGACTAAAAAGTCAAATCATTAAAGGGCAGAAAAACTTCATCTAGTCAATGGATTAAATTTTTATTTGTTCATAGGGTTCAAAATGAATGGAGAATGTCAGTTCAAGAGGTTCTATGACTCCTTTAAATCCACACTTTTTTGGGGGTAGGTGAAATAATAACTATAATGCAGTCAATATCCATATTGTGAGATCCCATGTAGTAGTTGTAGGGAACCCTCTTCCCCATTTTGGAGACAACAATCATACCTAAGCTGTCTTCAGGAGATTTAATAAAATGAAGTAGCATTGGGATCAAGTGAGGTTATGATCCTTTCGTCCATCAGGCCCTAGGCCCAATTCTGAGCCAAATATACCCAAAGTACTTACTGTTATTATTGATGTATGAGTAACATGTGTTTTACTGTATTCTTAATGAAAAAATTAATATTTTGCTTTTGGTTTAAAAATATATACTTTTGATTATATCAAAGAAGAGCCTTTCCAAAGACTGTGTAGGATTTTTAATCCTGAGTTCTGTATTTTTAAACACTTTCCCCATAACTATCAATGTAACTCTGTAGGGTTTTGTCAAGGGATAACCATAGTAGAATAGAAAAAGTATAGGGACTTGGGTTCACATTTTACCTCTAGTTAAACACTGGGGGCATCCAGCTTTCTGAAGTTCTGCTATAAAAGGAAACTCTAGAGGTAAACAGTTGGAACTATTTTTATGTCTCATACTCCCTTGGCATCAAAGATTGAGTCTGCATTATTGGGATCCTTGGCCACTCTCTTGTACTATAAGTAGGAGAATATGATAGTTTTCATACCCACTGAAGGTTAGATATTGTGTGTGTGTGGGGCAGTGAATCAGAAAAAATGGTAATCACAAAATTTACCTCAGCTGAAGCTCAAAAGTGATTTTCATGTCACTGGTTATAAGAGGTACATGGCAGGCTAAAGTAGAAATAATGGTATAATAAGGATTTTTTTCACTATACCCTCAACTGTTATTTCAGGAGTATATAGGTATAATTTTCTTTTCTAATTGACTACTTCTAATTGGCTAATCAAGATACTAGAATCTGGTTCTTAAGTTGAGAAATCAGCTTACTTTTATCATCTTGTATCTGATAGATGAATTAAAACTCAAATCACATTTTTCTCTTGAAACCACTTTATATATGTTAATTCATCCCTAGGCTAATTCACATGAGTATATTTTAAGCCATTTTATAAATAATCTACTATACATTTACAAGGAAAAGGAATTTTAACAATACTATTTATTGCAAATGTACTGCATGGAAATATGGGGATATAAATGGTCCTGAATGTCTTCCATTTTGTTCCTCAAGTACACATTGGAAAAAGATCTCAAAATTACAGAAAGACTACTAGCATAAAAAAGTAAGTTTGCAATTAAGACCAACAAGTTATGGGACAAGGGATTAACATTTAAGAGTTTGAAAAATACCTTTTTAATGATTTTATATCTTAAGAAATCCTTTTCTATTTTCAATACTTTCATCATCAATATGTAAATCATATCTTTAGAATGACATTACAGAAATTAAAATACCATACTTTTCTAAATGAAACATTCTAAGTGAAAGAAAATTAGATTGATCTTAATAAATCTATTAATATCCTACTTTGACAAAAATGTAAGGAAAAAAGAAAAAGTTTATTAACTGAAAAACTCTCAAATATCTGCCAGTGTTATCCCTTTCCTTCCTATACTTTCCATCAGCTGGATGACTTAGGAGGAATTATTGTTTTTAATGTTAATAATAATAACAATAGTAATAATTTTATAGGACATTGTTTATAAAGTGCTTTACATTTCTTAACTCATTTGATCCTCACAATGGTGCTATTATAATCCTGATTTTACAATTTAAGAAATAAAAAGGTCAATAACTTGCAAAGGATCACAGGGCTAGTATGCATTTAAGGAGAAATTTTAATTCAAGTCTTCCTGAATCTAAGTTCAACATTCTATTCATTGTTTCACCTAGTTACCAATGGGCTGTTATACTTTGGTCTCAAATGATGAAATCAGTACAATTTTTACAACCTTAACTGGGATCAAAATTGCTAATTCAAGAAATGAGAAAAATTATTTCTCTTTTCTTAATTCACTACAATGACAAATACATCTTTAATAAATTAATACTATCTCATTAATATTACTGATAACAAATTATTCTAATTTTTCAACATTAAAATTAATATTATGAATTTTTTAAATATACTAAAGCAAAATAAACATTAACACAAAGATTTAAATTTTTGGTAGATTAATAGAAAATAGATATTGAAAATTCTGTATTTATGCTATATTGGTTAATTTGCCAATCATTTCAGGTAAAATGGAAATGATCTAGAATTATGCTTAAACAGATTCATTCTAGAAAGGTCCCTTGGGATTAAAAACAGAATAAAATTAAACAAATGTTATTTCAAATACCCATTTAAGAAAAATAAATTGATGGAAACTGCAAGAGTAATTATAAAAATATGACCCTATGCTTGAAAAGTTTTAAAAATAACTTGCATTTTGTGTTTTTTAATTGTAGTCTTTAACTTATTTTTGTAATTGACTAAAGATTCCATTGCATAAAAAAATTGCAATTACAAATTAAAGTATACTTAATGCTTTAACTAACATCTGATTTAAAACTAAATTTCTATCTAAAGTATAAAATGGCTAAAAAAGATCTAGACTAGCACATTTTATTCTTTTTTTTATTGACGTAGACATGAGGCTTTAATTTTTACAAAGAGCCTTATATACATTATCTCATTTGAAAGTCATAGTTAAGCAAAAACTATGATTGTCCCCATTCAATAGATTATGAGACAGAAGAACTGAGAAGTAAAATAATATCCAAGGTTACACAGTTATAAATCTTCTGAGGCATAATTTAAACCTTTCTGACTCAATATTCTTTTTTATTTTATCTTCTTTAAATAGTTTTTTTTTATTATATTTATTTTATTTTTGTACAAATGATGTTTTTATACATTATTAAAATATTCTTGTTTAAGAGTGAACATAATACCCCCTCCCCCCCAAAAATATAGACTCTCATGAGCAATAAAGAGAAAAAAATAAAAATAAATAAATAATAATAATGATGGCAGCTAGGTGGCACAATGAACAGAGCACTAGCCCTGGAGCCAGGAGCAACCGAGCCCAAATCCAGTCCCAGATGCCCAACAATCATCCAGCTGTGTGACCCCAGGCAAGTCACCCCAACCCCACCACCCTGCAAAAACCAAAGATAAAATAAAATAAAATAAAAATGATAATAAAAATGTGCTTCAGTCTATGTTCCACCACCTCCAGTTCTGTCGTAGGTGTATCACATTCTTTATGATTAAGTCCATCACAAAAGCTACTTCCGTATTTTTCCACTGTTGCCACTGCTGATCATAACTCCCTCCATTTATACTTACCCACTACCATATACTATATTTTCTCTCTCCTTTCACTCTGTCCCTCTTCTTAAATGTGACTAGCACATTTTAAATAGTCCACAATTATACAGATCAAAATGAAATTATCTTAAAGACAATTAGTTTCATTTACAACTTTGCAACATGGGATCTAAGTGGTCACTGGCATGTCAACATACTATTGAATAATATATTAATGAAAAGACTGATCTCATTCATGTCTAGAAATAGAGTAGTTATTAGATTGGAAATAGGATATGATGCCTTTTACTCTAAAATCAATAGTTCAATGTCTAAGTAATTTTTTGAACCAAATAAGCTAATTTTTTTAACTGAGCTGATAAACAGGTTCTTAGATGTAAAATATTCACAACATAAAATCTCTAAAAGTCTTGCTTATTCCTAATCTCTCCTAATAATTCAACTAAATGATGCCAGCAATGTTTTGTTTATGATTCTATAAGATAAGGCTTCAACAATATGTGAAACAAGAATTACTAGAAGAGCAGGCTGGTTTTTTAAGAAGCAAAGGAACTTGGGACCAGAGTACCCACATTTGCTGGATTATGGAGAAAGTAAGGGAATTCCAGAAAAAAAACATACATTTCTGATTCACTGGCTAAAGCCTTTGACTCTGTAGATCACAGCAAATCATCAAAGAGATGGGGTTACCAGATCATCTGGCTAGTCTCCCAAGGAACCACCATTCAGGTCAAGAAACAACAGTTAGAATCAAACATGGAACAACTGATTAGTTTAAGATTGGAAACAGAGTAAAAGGATACTGTATATCATCACCTTATTTAACATAAATGTAGAGTATATCATGCAAAATGCCAGGCTTGATGAATCAAAAGCTGGAATTAAGGCTGTCACGAGAAATATCCACAATCTTATATAAGCAAACTATGACACTGATGGCAGAAAGGAAGAAGTCTTTCCTTGAAAGTGAAAGAAAAAAGTATAAAAGCTGGATTGAGGCTTAACATAGACAAATAAACAAAAAACTAAGATTATGGCAACTGGTCCTATCATTTCCTGATAGAGAGAGAAGAAATGAAAGCAGTATCATATTTTATATTCTTGGGTTCAAAGATCACTACAGATAGCAACTTCAGTCATGAAATGAAAAGATGCTTGAATGCTCCTTGGAAGGATAGCTATAGCAAATCTGGACAGTATACTAAAAAATAAAAACAAAAACCCAAAATTACCTTTCAAACAAAGGTCCAAATAATCAAAGTTATGGTTTTACCCATAGCAATATAGTGTTGTGAAAGCTGAACTATAAGGAAAGCTGAGCATCACAGAACTAATGCATTCAACCTGCTGGGGACTTTTGAGCATCCCTTGGGAGAACAAGGAGATAAAAATCAGTTAAGGCTCAAAGAGATAATTCAGATTATTCAGAGGAAGATAAAATACTGAAACTGAATCTTAAATGCTTCTGCCACATAAGAGAATACAAGCTTTATTGAGAAAAAACCCCGATGTTGGGAAAGCAGAAGGCAAAAAGGTAAAGGGGAAAATAAAGGATGAAAAGAAAGTAGAGGATGTTCAAGGAAGCAATGAACATGAGCTTAGATTGTAGGAGATAGTGAAGCAGGGTTTGTTGGGCTGTGGTTCCTCGGGTCATGAAGAATCAGATGTTTGAACAAAAATATTAATTATTTCTTTAGTATTCTAGAGCAAAGATTCTTTTTTCATATTTTACTCTATTTTTTATTTATTTTTAAGGATGTATTTATTTTATATTATTACAATAATTTTGTTATAAGAGTAAACATACCCCCCCCAAGAAGATGAGAAACCTCAAGAATAGTGAGAGAGAGGGGGGAAAAAAAAAGTATTTCAGTCTGTGTTCAGATTCCAATGGCTCTGTCTTTGGAGTGAGTTGTTTTCTTTATCATAAGTCCACCAGAGAAGTTATAGAGCACAAATTCTTAACTCGGGAGTTCACAGATCCCCAGTGGGTCCATGGATGGGTTTCAAGAAGATTGTACTGGATATGAACAAAAATAACATTTCTTTTCAGTAACTTCTAAATAAAATTTATCATTTCCTTCAATTAAAAATGTAGACAAGAATCCATATTCAGAGAAAAAACTATGGAGTCAATGCAGACCAAAGCATATTATTTTCATTTTTTAAAACTTGTGTTTTTTTTTCCTTTTCCATGATATTCTTCCTCTTTAGGTCTGCTTCTTCTTTCACAATATAATCATATATATATATATATTTATATATATATATATGATTATATAGAAATATAGAATTATGTCAAACATGTATCAGATTATTCACTGTCATGGACAGCAGGGAGAGAGGGAGTAAAATGTTGAACTCAAAGTTTATAACATAAAAAAGATGAATGTCGAAAACTATCTTAGCATATAATTGGAAAAAATAAAATAACATTTAAAAACTAAAGATATAAGACACTAAAGGGAAAAAATGAAGGCAATAAATCATTATTCTGAGAAAAGATTTACAGGTTTTTTTCTTTCTTTTTTCATTGTATCCATCAAGGTTTGATATAGAAAATATGAATCAAAGCAAGGCATTTGCTGCCCAGTTGATAAGAAAACAAGTCATTCTTAAGCCAAACAGCATCAGTCAAGTTATACAAAGTGAATCTAAGAGACTTGATTATTTATCTTCCCTATAGGTCAATTATGCAGAGATCTCAAGTGATTCAAGACAACTCATTGTTTGTAGCAAAACTCCAAAAAAGGGGTTTCACCAGCTTGCCTGAGGGAACCATTAAAAAAAAAAGTTAAGAATCTCTGCTATTGAGGATCTTTTCATTTCACAACTAAGGAAAAAGTGTGATTTGCTACTAACACTAAACAAGTCATACTTTTCCAGTTATGAATTAAGGTTACCATTCTATAAAGT